>NC_035109.1:255362710-255662710 GCF_002204515.2 Aedes aegypti | reverse complement strand
TCCATAATCTTCCATAGCTCTTCGCGGTCGATGGCCGCTTTGAAATCGATGAATAGGTGGTGCGTAGGTACTTGATATTCGCGACACTTTTGGAGGATCTGCCGCAACATAAAGATTTGGTCTGTCGTTGATCGCCCGTCCACAAATCCGGCTTGATAACTTCCCACAAATCTGCTTGCCAGTGGCGATAGACGGCGGAAGATGATCTGGGAAAGCACTTTATAGGCTGCATTAAGAATGGTGATCGCTCGATAGTTCTCACATTCTAACTAGTCACCCTTTTTGTATATTGGGTATATTATTCCCTCCTTCCACTCCTCCGGTAGCTGTTCTGTATCCCAGATCCTGGCTATCAATCGGTACAGACAAGTGGCCAACCTGTCCGGGCCCATTTTAATAAGTTCCGCTCCAATACCATCCTTTCCAGCTGCTTTGTTGTTCTTGAGCTGTTTGATAGCATCCTTAACTTCGCCTATTGTGGGAGTTGGCACGTCTCCCTCATCCGCCGTACTGATGAAGCCATTCCTCCTGCTGTCTTGATCTTCCTGCTCTGCGCCGTTTAGGTGTTCATCGTAGTGCTGCTTCCACCTTTCAATCACCTCACGTTCGTCCGTCAAGATACCTCCATCCTTATCCCGGCACATTTCGGCTCGCGGCACAAAGCCTGTGCGGGATGCTTTCAGTTTCTTGTAGAACTTACGTATTTCTTGAGAACGATACAGCTGCTCCATCTCTTCGCACTCCAACTCTTCCAGGCGGCGCTTTTTATCCCGGAATAAATGGGTCTGCTGTCTTCGCTTCTGTTTGTATCGTTCCACGTTTTGACGGGTGCCTTGCTGCAGCATCATCGCCCGCGCTGCATTCTTCTCGTCCAAAACCGTCTGACACTCCTCGTCGAACCAACCGTTCCGTCGATTTGCTTCCACGAACCCAATGGCACCTTCCGCTGCGTTGTTTATGGCTGCTTTTAGACTACTCCAGCAGTCCTCAAGAGGGGCTTCGGTGAGCTCTCCCTCTTCCGGCAACGCTGCTTCAAGGCTTTGCGCGTAATCAGTTGCGACTTCGGGTAGCTTGAGTCGTTCCAGATTGTACCGTGGCGGGCGTCGGTACCGAATGTTGTTCACAACGGAGAGTCGTTGGCGCACTTTAACCGTCACTAGGTAGTGGTCCGAATCGATGTTTGCGCCGCGATAAGTTCTGACGTCGATAATGTCCGAGAAGTGTCTTCCATCAATCAAAACGTGGTCGATTTGCGATTCAGTTTGTTAGGGTGATCTCCAGGTGTACCGATACGGAAGGCTGTGCTGGAAGTAGGTACTACGTATGGCCATGTTTTTGGAGGCGGCGAAATCAATCAGTCTAAGGCCGTTTTCGTTCGTAAGCTGGTGTGCGCTGAACTTCCCTATAATCGGTCTAAATTCCTCCTCCTGGCCAACCTGAGCGTTGAGATCTCCGATAACGATTTTGACATCATGGCTTGGGCAGCCGTCGTATTCACGTTCCAGCTGCGCGTAGAAAGCGTCCTTATCGTCATCGTCACTTGCTAGGTGAGGGCTGTGCACGTTGATTATGCTGATATTGAAGAAACGGCCTTTGATCCTCAACTTGCACATTCTGTTGTCGATTGGCCACCACCCAATCACGTGCCTCTGCATTTCGCCCATCACGATAAAAGCTGTGCCCAGCTCATGTCTATTGCCGCAGCTCTGGTAGATGGTATAACCATCCCTATACGTATGTACCGTCGACCCTTTCCAGCAAACCTCCTGCAGCGCTACGATGTCGAACTTGCGGACCCTCAATAATTCGGAAAGAATGCGGGTACTTCCCAAGAAATTGAGACACTTACAGTTCCATGATCCGAGTTTCCAATCGTTAGTCCGTTTTCGATGCCTGGGTCTATGCCGATTGTTCCGGTCCGAATTTACATTGTATGCTTCCTGTACTGATGATTTTTACGGCTGGCTTGTAAGGCCTGCACCAACCCCCTGTCTCGCCGGAGGATCATCGTGCACAGCACTGTTTAGAGTCCCACGCTGGCACTAGGACGATGATCAACCGCTCCTAACATGGAGAACAGACGCTGTTTTGAGCCGCCCCTAACATGGAGAACAGACGCTCTGATAAGCTACACCCTCAGAAGAGAGGAGAGGAGCCCCCCTTCCCTGTCAGCATACGACCAAGGTTCCACCAGGGTTGGTTACCCGATCTTCCCTACGGTTACTCGTATCCCAGGCGGCACCACGGGGAGGTAGGGATAGGAGTTACTGGACAAGAGACTAAGGACCACAAATGGGGTCTATTTTATACCTGCAGGTACGCGAAGTACCAATGGTACACATTGTCCAGTCATTTACCACCCAATTTTCCAATACATATTTTATTCATTTAGTTCTTTAATTCAAACGTCCGTCCAGGTTCGTTTGCCAATTTTCCAAAATAAATTCATATATTTTTTTCACAACACCAAAGTTAAAAGGAGCTTTCCATTAATTACGTAAGGGACTACAGAGGGAGAGTAGTTTGAAAAAAAAACTTAGTTTTTATGTCACAGATCAAAAAAAAAAAAGATTTTTTACGCGTCTTTACCCAAAATCCCAAATGTACGAGACCTCAAGTGAGTGGTTTTCATGAACGCGTTGCAAATAAGGGGTCGTCCATAAATGACATAGCTTTTTAGGGGGGAGGGGGGTCTTCACGAATTTGCGACGAAGTGTGACGAGGGGGAGGGAGGGGTCCTAGCTAGCGGACGCAGCATTTTGAATCAAGTCCGTAAACACTCCAACTTCTTTTTTTTATTTATAATCTTGAGTTATGAAATTATGATTAAGCTTCAAAACATTCATATGACAAGATTGAAAAAATTTCTATGAAACTTTAGATTTTCATGATAAATGCAATCAAACAGATGTTTTTAAGCTTTAAATAATTATGTGAATATTATATTATATTCGTGTCTAAATTTATAAATTTATAAATAAACAAAATAAAAGTTTAATAAATTGATTAAAAAACAATGCTTTAACTACTTGGAGTATATTGTTTTGCCATTTATTAACATTACATAAAGTCAGCCGTGTTAGTTTTATCCATATTTTCTGTTGGGGCTTTATTTCTTCAAGAAAATAAAATATGCTTTTCTTAGCAAATACAGTAATTTCTCGATTATAACACGGATCCAAAAATTTTAATCGTGATATACCGAAGCGTGATAAAATGAAAACGTATTTTTCTGCTATATAATTTTCATCAAAATTTGAGATTTATGTGGCAGCAAAACAGCAAATGAAATGAAAAGCACGTAGTAGATGGATCAAACAGATATATGATAATTGTTTTGGGTCGTTTTTCATTGAAAAATGTATGAACTTCATACAATTTCTGAGGCGTGATAAAATCGAATAGAAAACCGTGCTAAAATCGAGAGTGATATAATGAAGCGATATTAAAACGAGCAGTGATAAAATCGAGAAACCACTGTATTACATTTAAAACAAGATATTTATTCCATGAATGTTGCAGAAGAACTCCACCCGACCAACTCATCAAAACAATTTTGATATATCAATGCACTTGATGGATAAATGTATCGAGTGCTATCAAAATTGCCCTATCAGTCAATTGAGTCCTAAAATGTTTAATGAATTCTTGTTTTTACTTTACAATACGAAAGAGCATGTTCTTGCAACTACTTTAGCAATTTTTCCAGCTCAAATAACGACTATAACATATTTAAACTTTAATTTTAAAAATGGTTTCAAATATGAACCTTGACAGTTTTGAGCATGTTTGACGTTCACTTTCTCTACAAAAATGCCACAGAGCTTTTAGTTTTAACACTGGGGTTGTTCCTATCTGACATTTCGGAAGGGACACGAAAAACAAAATATACCCAAAATTTTAAGTTTAAGCCAAGGGGTGTGACAAAATTTCAAAAACCGTTAAAAATGTTTCTTGGGATTAAACCAATGAAAACCATTTTTAAAATTGAGTAAACATGCATTTCTGGTCTAAACTTAAGCGTTTGGTACTAAAATTAGGACAGGGCTTTAGGACCCTATTTTCCTAATAACTCGGTAATTTGAAGAGTTTTTATTATTTAACTGTTTCATTATAGGTTGTGTAAGATTATTTCAGTATGGAAACGATAATGAAGTTCAACTTGAATAATAATAGAGATAATTGTATTTGTAAAATAATCGCTAAAATTTTCTAACCATTCCAAATATGTCAAGTGTTATTTTTTATGTATCTGGCCACTGTTTGCTAAAAGGATTTTTCCTAACAACGAATAACTAAACAAACAATCCTCTAATATAACGAAATGTTTGTTCGATATATTATAAAATATATTTCACCCTAACTCGACAGTAACGAGCTTCTATAGTAAACTTGTTTTTCATGGTAACAACAGCAGAAGTAATATAGCCTATATGAAACTGGAAACCAAAATCAAGGAAAATGTTTATTTAAAATTGTTTTCCAAATTACTTTTGAGCGCCAATGTATATAAAACTGTTAGATTAGATGATCCTTACATTTCAGTTAGTTATTATTGCCAAACTTTGTATTGGACTTCTCAATTCCAATTTTTTGTTTCAACCCAGTCACTACGGAAAACAAATAAAAAAATATAGAGGGGGGGGGGTGCTTGATATGCTACTTATTTTACAGGGGGGGGGGGGGGGTACCAGCATTTGTGATAAAATGCTACGAGGGGGGAGGGAGTGTAAACAATCTGTGAAAAAAAATGCTACGTCATTTATGGACAGCCCCTAACAGTCCAACGTAGCACAGTGGCCCAAAGTTGGCCAAAAGTCAAAAAAATGAAGTTTGCAAATTCCTTCTCGAATATTTTTTCTTGATTTCTTCAGTACTGAATAACAATTCCCCAAAGTTTCAGATCGATTGGTGTATATTTCGATTTTTCACAGCATGTGACCTGGAGAGATGTCAGCTCAAATTGACCCTTTTGAATTCTTCAAATTTCGTGAAGGTTGTTCTATAGAAAATGCAGTTTCTGTACTAAATCATGGCCAAACCTTTCTCAACCGGTCTCATTCGAAAGATTATACCTTAAGCTTTGTTTTGAAGATATTTCAAACCATATTTGACATTTTTACCATTTGAGAATGTCAAGAAGTGTATAACATAGAGCTCCTCCAAAAATAAGGCATTTTTTCGACGGTAGTGCAAGATATCTGGGAAACGCTCTAAAATGATCATTTACCCCTCAATGTGTGGCAAATATTCCATACTATTCGATGTACTATGGCTTCACTTGCGCTTTTTTGCTCCAAGATAAGAAAAAATATTTTTTAATTACACTACGAATCAACCCATTAGATCATCATACTTGATATAAATATCGCATTTTTCACCTTTATAAGCTCCCGAATAGATTCAGAAACCACCAAGAGTTTGCCCACGATATTTAACTTCCAATTGGCATCAAAATAATGACGTTTCATTTGATTATGATCTGGATACGGATTTCATTGATTGAATTACAAAAATGTGCTATTTTTATAAATGCTGTCATATGTACCGGAAATATCGATTTTCTGTTTCAGCGACTATTTCTATCAAATTACCTCTCAAAATCATGTTTTGTCAAATAATTAGCATTTTTGAACGTTTTGAGTGAAAATTGTACTTTTGGCCAGAATTTGTATGGGATGCGGCCACTGTGCGTAGGGAGCTATTCAAGTTGTCAATTAACAAAAACTCAATTGCTGACTTTCGGCGTTGTGCAACCACCTAATCCTTTTTATAGAAATACTTAATTATATGAATTTACCAATTTCATCCGAAAAAGCTATATGTGATTTATAATTGTTCATCAATTAGATGCAGATAGGTTCTTTAATATATAAGGCACAGCACAGCCAACAGCCATAGCTCACGATACTAACCTACTTGTTAAAATGACCTCTTAAAGTACTGTGAAACAATCAAACATGTTGGATAGTAATTATAGTTATTAATATTCAATATTGATTCAACTAATCACTGTAGATATCATGCGGTATACAATTGACCGCATCCCATAATGAGTTTCTGATTTTGTCTGTGCTCTTTTTTCTTTCTCCTATCGTCTAGATAAACAAGCAGAGCGATCAGGATCAATTATTTATGCGACACAGCACCGACAACATTCATGCTATTAATAACTTTCCGTGCTGCAGTGGACCTACAATTGGCATAAATGGTGGGATGGGCTCATACATGAAACACATCAACGACAACAGTAACGGAAATAATACCAATGGAAACAGTATCTCCAACAAATTCACTGTCACCAGGACGAACAGCACCAATACTACGGGCGAGCTGGACACACACGGTACGGTTTCCACGGCATCTGTCCATCAGTCAAGCGATTGCAATCACCACGTGGCCACCGATGGCATAACTTCTGGTTACCATGACGCCTCGCAGGACTCGATGAATGAGGTAGACACCGGTAGGCTAGAGGTAGCGAATGGAAAATCACTATCTACCCTGGACGACATTATGGAAAGTCCCTTACTGAAAAGTCCAGTTGAAAAATGGCTCGAGGCACAGGACAACGCTTTGAAGCAAATGAACGATAACGACGACCGCAATCGAAGGTAATTTGTGCAAATTATTACAAGTGCACATCAAAAGTTGATTGAATACATTCTTATATCACGAAACATGATAAAATCAATTTAATTCACCATGAGTTTTCATAGGCAATGAATGTTTTAGTTATCTTTTGTGATCTATGTTTGTTTCTTCTAAATGATTGGAATCGTTATCTAAAACCCTTTTCCGTCTACTCTAAATTGGCTGCTCTTTTTTGCATCGTTAAATAACACAATAATCGACCTTAGTCCCGATCCCTACAGCAAAATATTTGGCCCCAAGATAACGAACGAGAACATACCGGGAACTCCGATGGACCCGTCCGATATAGCTTCGAACTTCAACCAAAGCTTTACCTCGAGCACTATGCAGATGACAAACGAAAGGAGAAGATCGTCGTCCAAACTGCTAGGAGGTGGTTCGCCATTTAGGGCGGGTGGCAGAGATGATAAGGACTCATCGAATCGAAACAGTATAGACGACACGAGTAATAGGCGACGAACGTCGCAGCAATCGAACGATACTCGAAGGCCCAGTAAGCAAGATAAAGAGGTATGCTAAACAATTAATAACAGACGCTAGGCGTAGTACAATTTTCTCTAAGCTGCTTCGCTCAGCTATCATTAGCTAACATTATAATATACTGTACTGCACATTAACTTATGCAAAAAACTCTAATATAAAGAACTTAGCTTGTACCTTCATGACTATTGCATAGTGTCACGCCAATACTGCTGCAGAGCTCCATTTTCCAGTTATCCGAATGTCTAGGAGAGCCAGAGGTTTATCTTCTACTGTGCACGGCAATGTATTCGTTGCTATCGACGAAGTCACCTACGTCGTCCGTCTACTTGGGGGCGGCCCATTAGTTACGTAAGACAATTTTGGAGGTTTTTCGACCCCCTTTTTGAACTGTTGAAAGATTTTTTTTAGGTAAATCCGGGAACATTCTCCGGAATCAATTTACCAATAAAAATAAGACATGAAAGGAATGGAGCTTTTAATAAGTCCGACAACATTACTTGACTATTTTCCAAGAAATTTGCAAAAGTTCTAAAGCTACCCTTCAATATTCCTTGAGGAATTTTACTACACTAAAATTCTATAAAGAATATTGAAAAGTTTTCTGAAAAATGTTGTTGAAATCTCTGGAAAATTAGTCAAATTATTCAGTAAATTTATTCATGTGAAACTACCTAAACAATTGAATCAAAATCAACCAAAGATTTTTTTGATGGATTTGTTTGGATTGGAAACCAGGGTAAATTTCTGCCATTCATATGAAGAAAACTTGGTCATACCGAAACTCCTTGAAAGTTCAGCCTTATTTTTCGACAAGAATTCCCGCTATGTATTGTTTTTAGAAATTCTTCTAGTAATTTTATCTATTTTTCCAATTATTTTTTTCGAAAATTATAGAGTCTCTTTAGTGAATTCTCATTAGGGAAATCATTATTACCTGACACCTCGAGTAGGGTATCCTAAAAACATGAAAAATCAGAAGGCAGTGAACATGCTGCTTTATGGTGAAACAGCATAATTTGGATTATTCAGAAAAGAAACTAATTTTGGGAATACAATTGACGCTTGTACAACGGTATTTTTTTTTTTTGCAATGAGATTTTGAAAAATTGCGCTAATCCCATACAACAAGAAGCTAGTTATAACAGTAACCAATCGATCGACAGCCGGAGGGAGCTTCACCAAGTCAGACCGTCACGCTGATGCTGTGTAAGACAAGCATGGTGTTCTCTAAAATAACGTAACCACTGAAGAGATTTTTGTCTAAAACAAGAGTCACGTTATTGTTGTTTGATGAGGGGGACTTTAACCTGATGGTCATTCGTCCCTTACAAGAGCCAAGTACATTGATTGAGAAGATTTTGCTTCGTGTTTATTTTTAATTTCAATTTTAATTTTTACTAGCATCAAAAAATCTAGGGGGGGAGGGGCCTGGATGATTCTGGAAGGGGCCAGGCCCCCTCGGCCCCCCTGTTCCTACGCCAATGGTCACGCCTATTAGAAGCTTGGGTTTGCAGGCAATTGCAGCAGAGCTGTTAAAAATCATCCTCGAAAGTGTCGCTATAGCCGTAGATGCCCTTTTACAGGCATATTCAACGTGGCTAGCGAAGCTGAGCTTGACATCGATCATTACCCCAATTTGCCTGATTTGCTTGGATTCTATGGTGCAATCACCTACCGAGCAAAGCGCCCGTTTCTCGGACTTGCGGTTGTGGACCACCATCACCTCAGTCTTGTGATGGGCCTGTTGGTGGGGGCGATATTTATTAACGCCACCACTGCGATATCCGATGATGAGTCGACAGAGTCGACGAACAAGAGAGAACAGTTACGAATGTACCGCGATCGAATAAAAGTGTATTTAGACCGAGCTCCGTGTGTTAAGTTTTTTCTTTTCTTCCCTCGTTACGTGTCTCCCGTAGAGAAGACTTTTGTCGGGTATTTTCCGCTGCGTTAACCTGCTGGTCGTCGGTTTGCCCACAGGTTATGGGCCAGGAGAGGCCGAAGAAAAGTGCCAGTGAGATTTTCCCACGGAAAATTGGAAAATAGTGCGATTTGTGCGAGGAAACAATTTGGCTTGCTTTCGGCGTGGGGAAGCGGAGCGCTAGTTGAGTCGGTGACGTTGGCGTCGGTAGCGTCGGCGGCGGTACGAACAGTTGCCTGTGTGTGTGTTGCTCGATCGGTTGGGAGTCGAACCGACGCAACACGAGAAGAAAATTCGAGAACGTTAGTTGAGGTTAGAGACGAACGTGTTCGGACGTGTCGCGCGTGTGTGAAGAAATAACTTTCTGCAGTGGATTCGATTTGAATCGAAAATGGCTGAGAAACAAGTGCTATTTCCACGCCTCAACAACCAGAATTATTGTACGTGGCAGCTGCGGATGGAGATGCTGTTAAAGCGGGACGAGTTGTGGTTCGCGGTGAACGACGCGAAGCCGGAACCGGTCACCCCCGCTTGGGTGACAGCGGATCAAAAGGCGTTGGCGTCAATTGTGTTGCTGTGTGAGGATAATCAGCTCAATTTGATTAAAAACGCTGAATCGGCCAGGGATGCGTGGGCCGAACTAAAAAAGTTCCACAGCAAAGCGACAATGACATCCCGTGTGTCGCTGCTTCGGAGGATCTGCAGCCTGAATATGCCGGAAGGTGGAAATGTGGAGCGACACCTCTTCGATTTGGAGGAGCTGTTTGATCGGCTCGAATGCGCTGGTCAGAAGCTGGAGACTCCGCTAAAGGTGGCGATGATTTATCGCAGCCTTCCGGAATCATATGGCGGATTGGTGACGGCGATGGAAAGCCGTCCGGACGCGGATCAGACCATCGAATTCGTCAAGCAAAAGCTTGTTGACGAATATTTGCGCCGAGTGGAACGCTCTGGCGGGGAATCAGGTGAGAAAGTGATGAAGCTGCAGAATAAAGGGCAGAAGAAAAAAGTGTGCTATGGTTGTGGCAAGCCTGGCCATTTTCGTCGTGACTGCCAGTCGCAGCAAGAGAAGAAAGAAGAAGGTTCTCGAAGTGATAAAAAGAAAAGTGCGCGTAAAGCCAAGCAGGCTGTCGAAACGGAAATCCCGATTTGTTTCACGATCGGAAGCAATCGGAGCAGTGGTTCGTGGTACGTCGATAGTGGCTGCTCGAGCCACATGACGAACGAGCGAGCATTTTTCCGCGAACTGAACGAAAAAGTGAAGATTGACGTTGTGTTGGCTGATGGATCGGTGACTAGATCGGCCGGTATCGGAAAAGGAATTGTGAAGTGCGTTGACAGTGACGGCCGCGCGAGAGACATTACCTTCACGGAGGTTTTGTACCTTCCGAAGCTAGACAGTAGCTTGTTGTCAGTGCGAAAATTAACGCAAAAAGGACTGAAGGTGGAATTCGGCGGGTCAAAGTGCACGATAGTGAATACGGATGGGAAAGAAGTGGCAGCGGCAGTGCTTAGTGGAAACCTGTACGAGCTGAGTGTGGCGCACGATGCCAAGCTGAGCAAGGAGGCTCGGCATTCGGATAGCTGCCAGCACACATGGCACCGGCGGTTTGGACACCGCGACCCGGCGGTGCTGCAGCGCATCGAAGCAGAGGATCTCAGCGATGGCTTCCAGGTGACAGATTGTGGAATTAGGCAAGTCTGCGAACACTGCCTGCAAGGTAAACTTTCTCGTACTCCTTTTCCTAAAATGTCAAATAACAGAGCAGGTCGTATTCTGGACCTGGTGCACACAGACGTGTGCGGCCCCATGAAGTGTGTCACGCCCGGAGGTTGTCGTTATTTGATGACCCTTATAGATGACTACAGCCGCTATACTGTGGTCTGTCTTTTGAGACAAAAGTCTGAGGCGGCCGGGTGCATCAAAAGGTTTGTGGCATACGTAAAAACGCATTTTGGAAGAGCACCTTGCGTCATTAGATCCGACGGCGGAGGCGAATACGTGAATGAAGAGCTCAAGGATTTCTATGCCTCGGAGGGAATCCAAGCTCAGTACACGGCTGCCTACTCCCCACAACAGAACGGGGTTGCAGAGCGGAAGAACCGCAGCCTCCAGGAAATGGCAACCTGCATGTTGCTGGATGCAGGCCTCGATAAGCAGTATTGGGGAGAGGCAGTCATGACGGCAGGCTACATCCAGAACCGGATGCCGTCGCGATCAGTGGACAAGACGCCGTTCGAGAGATGGTTTGGAAGGAAGCCATCGCTGAAGCATTTTCGGGTGTTCGGGAGTGCAGCATACGTGCATATCCCGGATGTCAAACGTGGCAAGTTGGACGCGAAGGCTCAGAAGTTGTTGTTTGTGGGCTACTGCGAAGACCGCAAGGCTTACAGATTCCTCGACCCGGAGACCAACAGGATTACCATTAGCCGAGACGCTCGATTCGTGGAGCTGCAGAATGGTTCCTCGACAGTGGATCGTCGGAACGCCCAGGATGGTGAAGAGTGTGTGGTACTCGACTGGGGAATGACCGAAGCTAAGGTTCAGGAGGAGCAGGCCGCACAACAGCAGGTTCAGGAGGAGCATCAAGAGTCGGACGAGGAATATCACGATTTGGAGAGCGAGGATGAAGTTCCTGTTGGCCGAGCCGTGCAAGACCGAAGTCAGAGACCTGTTCGGAGCACAAGAGGTGTGCGTCCGGAGCATCTTCGAGATTATGTGGTGGACGTTGCAATGGCTGTCGAGCAGGAACCTACTAGCTACGTGGAAGCGATTAAGAGTTCCGACCATGCGTTGTGGAAGGTCGCAATGGAAGAAGAGTACGACTCGCTCATACAGAACGGGACCTGGAAACTTGTGGAATTGCCTACCGGAAGAGAGCCCATTGGATGCAAATGGGTGTACAAACGGAAAGAGGACAGCGTCGGTAACGTGACCCGTTTTAAAGCTCGTCTTGTTGCGCAGGGGTTCTCACAACGCCCTGGTGTAGACTTCGACACGGTTTTCGCTCCGGTGGCAACCCAGAACACTCTACGGGTTCTGCTTACCGTGGCGGGGCACAAACGGATGAGCGTACACCATATCGACGTGAAGTCGGCGTATCTCAACGGGCGGTTGCAGGAAGACCTGTATATGGAGCAACCGAAAGGATTCGTACAGCCAGGCAAGGAGAAGCTAGTCTGCAAGCTTGAAAAGAGCCTATACGGTTTAAAGCAGGCGGCTAAAGTGTGGAACGAAACCATCAACGGGATACTGAAGGAGTTGGGGTTCAAGCAGTCACATACTGACCCGTGCTTGTATGTTAAGGTATTGCGAAATGGCGAGCGAATCTATATGTTGATATATGTGGATGATATGTTGCTTGCGAGTACCGATGCTGAGGAGATACAGCGAACCCAAAGGGAACTGGCGAAGCGGATGAAACTTTCGTCACTTGGAGAGATATCGTTCTTCTTGGGGATACGCGTTACCAAGGACGCAGATGGGTTCTACAACCTGGATCAAGAAGTCTACGTGAAGAAGATTGCGAGCCGATACGGATTAAGCGAAGCCAAGGGATCGAAGCTGCCTCTAGATGTTGGTTACTACCAAAGCCGGAAAGACAGCAAGAGTTTGCGGGATAACAAGCGATACCACAGCCTAGTTGGAGCGCTGCTCTACGTTTCGATTAATACTCGGCCGGACATCGCAGCGAGCGTTGCGATTTTGGGAAGGTGTGTGAGCAATCCTCTGGAAGCTGACTGGAACGAGCTTAAGCGCGTGGTAAGGTATCTGTTGAGTACAAGCCACTACAAGCTGAAGTTGTCTACGAACAGATCTGAGCCAATCAAGCTAATCGGATATTGCGATGCGGACTGGGCTAGTGATAGTTCAGATAGGAAATCGAATACAGGATACGTGTATCAGGTCGGACAAGCTACAGTGTGCTGGGCCAGCAGGAAGCAGGCGAACGTTTCCCTATCCAGCATGGAAGCTGAATACATCGCGTTGTCCGAAGCTTGCAAGGAGGTGGTATGGCTTCGGAGACTACTGGCCGAATTCGATGCGGAACAACGTGAGCCGACTGTCGTCTACGAGGACAATACCAGTTGTATTAGTTTCGTGGAGGTCGAGCGCCAATCAAGACTATCCAAGCACATAGATACGAGAATGCACTATACCAAGGACATAGTACAGAACGGAGTGGTTACCCTGAAGTACTGCCCCACGGAGACGATGATTGCCGATGTTCTGACCAAGCCGGTCGGAGGCGTGAAGCAGAGAAAGTTTGCGACTGCTTTAGGTTTGACTGACGAGGATGGTCGAGCCGAAGGTGGTGCGTAACATCAATATCGAGGAGGAGTGTTGGTGGGGGCGATATTTATTAACGCCACCACTGCGATATCCGATGATGAGTCGACAGAGTCGACGAACAAGAGAGAAACAGTTACGAATGTACCGCGATCGAATAAAAGTGTATTTAGACCGAGCTCCGTGTGTTAAGTTTTTTCTTTTCTTCCCTCGTTACGTGTCTCCCGTAGAGAAGACTTTTGTCGGGTATTTTCCGCTGCGTTAACCTGCTGGTCGTCGGTTTGCCCACAGGGCCAGTACTAGTTTCCTAGACCTCACTTTGATAAAAATCTGATTCCCACACCATGATTTACAAGTCATGAAATTCATAAATTGGTTGAGCCGTGATACCAGGACGACAAATCATGGTTCCTGGAGTCATAATCATCATTTTTCATGAACGTAACATCCAGGGCGACAACACAAAGTAGTGCTATTTGCTTCAACTCATTCGCATCGATCACCCTTCATTCATCTCGATAGATTGGTACTGTAGTAAAGTACGTGGCTTTCAATCAGAAGGTTCTTGGTTCGAATCTAGCTCTGCCATTTTTTTTTTTATGGGGCTGTCCATTAATTAGGTAAGACAATTTTAGCGGTTTTTCAACCCCCCTCCCCCTCATGGTAAGATTTTTTGTATGAAAACCAAAAATAATTTGTATGGCGCGTAAGAAATCTTCAACCCCCCTCCCCCCATAAACCCTTACGTAATTAATGGACCACCCCTATGATTCCTCTGCGTTATCGAACCTTCAAACTCCTTAACTTTCGACTGGTGAGTGAAGATTTTGATTCCGAAACATGAATAATTTTAAATAAATAAAAATGTGTGGACTTTACATGATTCTTATTCCGGACGCTTCCTTACTTTTGCCTCATATTCCGGACACTTCGATTCGAATTCCGGACAGGTCAAACAAATCATAGATAAATAAGTCAAATCATCAAATTAAATCGTTAAACTACTAGAGAGACGCCTAAGGAAGTTGGGCATTATAAATTTTCATAGATATCTATGGAAAATGCTTGTTAAAACGAGCCTGGAAAGTGAGAACTTTTGAACGGCGAAAATTGAAACATTTCGTGTGAAATGTTTCCCATACAAAGTAGAGTGTCCGGAATAAGAAGCTGTCCGTAATATGAATCAAAACGGTAAATAGATCCGAAGTGGATGCGCGAATCATGATTTTCGAGCATTCGATGCATGATTTCGAGCATTCAGCTGCAAATTGTGTCGCGTTACGACAATCTGACTCATGATATCGTGAGCCCAAATCATGGTGTATTTTCATAAGATGAAAACACACTGGAATCATGATATCCGGGTGCATAATCATGATTTTGGATTCTGATTTCTACCCGTGCATCCATTCCTCAACTATGGACATAGAGAGCGTTGCTTTCAACTCTACTTCCTCCATCGTTTTGCCATAGACCTAGCCCGAAGGCAGATCGTTTCAAGATTTATAATGTAGACGATTTCAAGTGATTGCAATCGATAGAAATTTCACTAGTATCATGTCTGTTTGTCGGGTGTGCTACTTTTCCCCGAACTCCCAGTTCCCCGAATGCCAGTTCCCCCGAATAACTCGTTTCCCCGAATAGTCCATCTCCCTGAAAAGTTTTTGGCACTCATAATTATCATGATTTGAACCGGATATTTTAAACGCACCCTTCTTTATTCGATCGGCAGTTCTTTTGAGTTTTACAGCCCTCAGCGTTTTTGGTAGTATGTATTATGTCGAGTATGATCAAACACAGACAAAAAGATGGAACACTTAGAACAAAGATCGATCAAAAGCATAGTCGCAAAGTTCGTTTCGTGGTTAGATGGGAACAGGAAGTGGTTTCTGTTCGGATTGGCCTTTTTGCGTGACGTGCTGTATAGTTGGTCTTGGAGATTGAAGTCCAAACATATCCGCCAGGATACCCAGTGGTGTGGAATCTGCTGCTCCGGTTGTTGTTTCACTAGAACGATGCTTGAGGAAGTTTAAGTGCGATCTGATGAGCTTCTTCCGCCCATGCCAATCGTCTAGTAGCACGTTGTAGTTAACTCTACCGATTACCTCGATGATTACGGCCGAAGTCCACTGCCACTTGGTGTTGCTGCGGTAGAGCTTGGCCTAGACCATGTCGCCTTTTCGGAAGTCACGAGGAAGTGCACCATGCTTTCGGTGTAACTGTTCGTCCTTGTGTTGATTGAGGACTACTGGCTTGGCTTGGTCGCGGTGGAGGAGATCAAGAACCGTCTTCATGTTGCAACCAAGCGATTCAGCGCTCTGACGCTCGGAATCGTTTGGTTTTGTTTTTGTTCCAGTTCAGAAGAAATGATCGCCACTTTCCATCACTGCACACTATGTTGTACGGTGGGTATCATGGATAGAAATACAATGCTTTGTAGTGGATGCTACTATAGACATAGTCACATTTACTGCACTGCTCAGTATCTGGTAATCTGGTAAATTATAGTAAACTTGACAGATTTTTGTAGTCGGTTGAAAATCGTTCTTGCAGTTCTCAATTCTACCATGGATTCGGTAGATTATACCAGTGTTGTGAAAAACTCAATTTCTCACAACTCACGCTTGAGATTTTTCAAGCGTGAGTTGTCAATCATGCAACTCAGCAGTCAAAAAATCATGGATGAGTTGGCTCACCTTTTTAACTCATTGTCTCGTTATTCCACAGTTTACTCACACACGGCAATAATTTCTTGTTAGTCTGGTAAAATTATAGTAATCCTTTCTAACGTAAACAACAACATTCGGGTTTCACGAGTTTTTGTCGGATTTTGCGACTGAATCATTTTTTACGGTTTGAGTTGATTGAGTTGATTTTGCATCAAAATCTCAAGCGTGAGATTTGCGAAGCAGATCTCTTATGAGTTTGCTCTCACGGGAGAGCGTATTGATTGATATTTTGAGTGTGAGTCTATCAACACTGGATTATACAACAAAATTTGTTTGCGTGTTAGTAGCTAACAGTATAGGCTCAAACGCAATGATAGCGGAACGGCAACGGAAAGCGGAACCGGTTCACCAGCATGAATCACACCGTCTTGACTGAGCTGTCATTGAAAGAAAGTGAACCAACACTGAGTCGACAAGCATGTTATAGTTCATGCTGGTGAACCGGCTCCGCTTTCCGTTGCTGTTCCGCTATCATTACGTTTGGGCCTTTAGTTCACCACCCTGTTACTGAAGATTGTTCAAGAAAGATCAATCGTGGAACTGGCGTTCGGATAGATGATATTCGGGAAAATCAAGCACAATCCTGTTTGTCACTGCTAATAGTAAAAGAAATTGTCCATTTTCGTCCATAGGGTCTGGATCCCGAGTCCCTGATGTTCCGTGACGGGCGACGAAAAATCGACATGATCTTATGCTACGAGGAGGAAGACGAAGGTGTGATGACAGAGATTGAAGCACTGAAACGGCATCAGCGCAAAATTTTCCAGGAAAGCCTCGTCAAGGAAGGGTTGGAAATAGAAATCGAGCACAAATCACAATCGTTCGACGAAAAAACGTATTTCATTAAGGTGCACATACCGTGGCGAACGGAGTCCCGCTACGCTGAAGTTATGAACCTGAAATTACCGGTCAAACGGTTCATCACGATCAGTGTGAAGGTAAGAAGAATCAATAAAATCATTTCATTGCTTTCGCTAACGAGTTCAACGAAAAATCTAAGACACGGTCCAAATAAGGATCGAAAAGGGATGAATTGGTAGAAAAAAGTTACACTGAAAAGTACCGTTTTTGTAGCACCGAGTAGTACTGTTTTATTGCTTTATGTAGTTTTCAAAACTTACGAGAGCAGGAGCACGCACATCACGAGGGTACGATGCGCTCTCAAACCATGTGATTTCAACTAAACTGTGATTGAACAAATATCTATAACTAAAATTTAAAAAAAAAAACAATTTTATAATTCCAGGAGGAGGAATCTACTCTAAGAAAACACCAAAATAAGTGGCTTGCCTACTGGAACAAGCTTATGTCTGTGACTGAGTACAACTACAGTCGAATCGAGAAGGAGCCGTCATTCTACTCGGCGACAGCCAACGGTAACCCAGAGGAACAGTTTATAGTTAAGGATCGATGTACCACCTACAACAGTGCTCAACGCAGTCTGATAGTGATGCAAATTTTAATGCGAACGCGATTCGATGAAACCGAAAAGGCTAACAATGTCGGAATCAAAAGACTGCTGAACGATGGAACCTATCTCGCGTGTTTTCCACTTCACGAGGGCCGGTATGAGCGGAATCACTCATCTGGAGCCATATTCGATAGGCGTTTACTGTATTTGGAGTGGGCCCGGCCGGCCAAATGGTACAAGAAACAACCGCTATGCCTCATTCGAAAGTACTTTGGGGACAAAATTGCTCTGTACTTTTGCTGGTTAGGGTTTTACACTAAAATGTTGTATGCTCCAGCCATCGTTGGATTTTTCTGTTTCCTGTATGGATTGGCATCTATGGATTCCAGCGATAACATTCCAACGTAATGTTTTTGGATCATCACAATGAACATTTTAACAGCAAATAACTTGTCTCATTCCAGGAAAGAGATTTGCGATGAAAATGGACCGGGAAACATCACATTGTGTCCTCTCTGCGATCGAGCCTGTAGCTATCAACAGCTATCGGAATCGTGCTTATTTGCGCAGTTGACGTACTTGTTCGATAACCCATCTACGGTATTCTTCGCCATCTTCATGTCGTTCTGGGCAACGACGTTTCTGGAAATGTGGAAACGCAAACAATCGGTTCTGATATGGGAGTGGGATCTACAGAACATCGAAAATGAAGAAGATACTCGTCCCGAGTTCGAAACGTCCGTTAAAACGTTCCGGACGAATCCGGTTACCCGCGAAAAGGAACCCTACATGCCAACTTGGGACCGTGCCATTCGATTCTTCGCAACGTCTAGTGCCGTCCTGTTCATGGTAAGGCATATTCTGTTTCATTCATTGCTCCTTAAAGCAGCCTATGATGAAGCTGATCTTTAGGTAGTGAAGAACTTTGATCAGTAAAATAACTTTCGCAACTTTAATTTTAAAAAATAAGTGAAAGAGATTCACTAAAGTCTTTGAACGTTCATTGTGTTTTTGAGCAAACAATTCAGTGACTTTATTTTCTTTCATTGCAGATAGCAGTAGTTTTAGGCGCCGTTCTGGGGACTATCATTTATAGAATTTCACTCGTATCTGTGATCTATAGTGGCGGAGGTCGATTTTTCCGCAAGCATGCCAAACTCTTCACCACGATGACTGCTGCCTTAATCAATCTTATCATTATTATGATTTTAACTCGAGTAAGTTGACCTTGGTTCTCAATTTCCTTTCCACTAACATGTGTCCTACCCCTCTAGATTTACCACAAACTAGCTATCTACCTAACCAATTTAGAAAACCCTCGTACACAAACGGAGTACGAGGACTCGTATACCATCAAAATATTCGTGTTCGAATTCATGAATTTTTACAGTTCGCTGATCTACATTGCGTTCTTCAAGGGACGCTTTTTCGACTATCCGGGAGACGACGTGGCGCGGAAGAGTGAATTCTTCCGCCTGAAGGGCGACATCTGTGACCCGGCGGGGTGTTTGAGTGAGCTCTGCATCCAGCTAGCGATCATCATGGTAGGAAAACAGTGCTGGAACAATCTGATGGAGTACTTTTTCCCGTAAGTATGAAGAGTGTTTTCATCTAGGATAGCTTCCTCTCAGTGATTATGAATACCTGCCTAAGTACTCTGAAGAGTAGTCGTGCCCAAGCCCATCAACAGCACCTTATCACAGGTACTGCACTTATCGAGCGATGAACCGTGATACGATTACTTATAAGATCTTTCCAAACAAAATTGACGTGTTGGAGCACCAACTATCATCGCAAGGAAAATATGAATCTGCATACGCGAAGCAGCTCGAGACGTCATTACCGGAAGGAAGTGAGCTTAATACAACCCCTCTTGAGGATTACTGGAATACAATTCGCGATGACGGAGGCAATTACCACAGTTGACCCTATGCGTGAAGCTCCGATTTCTTTGCATGGCAAAGCATAGGAAGTCAATTTTCAAATGCTTCTAAAAAATTCAAAACTAAATTTAATTAAATTCTGTTAAGTGTATGGGGTTAGATTTATGATAAGCTATACAATCCGCAGAATATCGAGGAAAAAATATAAAAATCAAAATAATGCGTCTATAATGTAGCCCATCAATAGTCTATCAACATGTACTGAAAAGAATTTAAATAGCTATTGTAATTAATTTTATATCAGCATTTGAAATTTAACTTCCTATACCTTGCCGGGTTAAATTTTCGACGCTTCACGCATAGAGTAAACTTTTTCCAGATGGCAGCACCGTACCTTCGTTAGAGCGAATAAGTGCAGCCATCAACGATGCAGTTGAGAGCAACGTCGGATACGTTGGACGAAGTCAACGAGACAATTGGTTTGACGAGGAGTGCATGCATATTCTGAAGGTACAGAATATAATGTGGACTCGCCTAGGAAATGGACCAGATGCTACGTAGCGCTGAAATGTGCAAGTTGAGGATCAATGTACGGTATCATAAACGCCTATGCCTCACTCCGGAAGCACTGATGATGACAAGGACGCATTTTACGCGCAGCTCTAAAGCGAGTACGACCGTTGCCCAAGCCACGACGTCAAGACCATCATAGTAGATTTAAACGCTCAGGTTGGCCAGGAGAGGAGTTCAGACTAACAATTCGAAAGTTCAGCGCCAACGGCAGACGAACGAGAATGACCTAAGACTGCTGAATTTCGCCACCACCAAGAACATGGTCATTCGTAGCACCTATTTTCAGCACAGCCTTCCGTATCGATAGACCTGGAGATCATCACAGCAGACGGAATCATAAATCGACCACGTTTGGTCGATTGGACTGATGACTATCCTGTGATGGTGAAACTGCGCCTCAAACTATCCGTCATCAATATGTACTGTATCGACGCCCGCCTCGGTATAACCTAGCACGACTGGCACAACCGAACGTCGCCCCCGCATACGTGCACCATCTCAAGATAGCGTTTCCAGAAGAGGACGAGCTTGATGAGGACTGCAGAAGAACCATAAAAGCGGCCATCAACAACGCAGCCGAGAGCATCGCCGGGTACGTGTAAAAGAGGACATGTAACGATTGATTTGACGAAGAATTTGGTTTGGGAGGAAAAGGATGCAGCGGAGGCTTTAATGCTGCAGCGGAGGCTTTAATGCTGCAGCGGAGGCTGCAATGCTACTGCAAGGAACGCGACAAAACGTGGAAATATATAAAAGAAACCGAAAGCAGCAAACCCGCCTATTCTGGGACAAAAGGCGCAGCTTGGAAGAAGAATGTGAAGAAATGGAGCAGCTGCATCCTTCACAAGAGACGCGAATGTTCTATGAGTAGCTTAACGGATCCCGAAAAGGCTTCGTGTCGCGAGCCGAAATGTGTAGGTATACGACTGTAAGCCTTTTTTGATGGACGGAATTGAGGTAACTGAAAGCTGGAAGCAGCACTACGACGACCACCTGAATGGCACGGAGAACACAGGCACAGAGGGTCACGACAGCGGAGAAAATGACTATGCCAGTTCTGCGAATGATGGAAACCAACCTGTCCTCACATTGAGTAAAGTTAAGGATGCCATCAACTATCACAAAAACAACAAGGTGACTGGTAAGGATTGTATTAGAGCTGAACTTATCAAAATGCTTTTGGAGATGTTGACCGCCTGTCTGCATCGGCTGATTGCCAAACAGAACAGCTGCCGGAGGAGTGGAAGCAAGGGGTCCCATCTACTAAACGGCGACAAACTGGAATGTGAAACTATAGTGCGATCACTATCATGAATTCCGCCTACAAAGTGTTATCCCAGATTATCATCCGTCGTATATCACATCATAGCAAATGAATTTGTGGGAAGTTACCAATCTGGTTTCATCAACGGCCGCTCGACAACGACGAACCAAATCTTCTCTGTACGGCAAGTTGTCCAGAAATGCCGTGAATATCAAGTCCCAACGCATCATCTGTTAATCAATTTTCAAGTGGCTTATGCTTATCAACCGCGAAGAGCTATGGAAAATCATGGACGAGTACAGCTTCCCCGGAAAGCTCACAAGACTAATAAGAGCAACGATGGCATGAACGATGGACGGTGTGCAGAATAGCGTGAAGATTTCGGGCGAACATTCCAGTTCGTCCGAATCCCGCCGGGTACTTCGACAGGGTGATGGACTTTCATGCCTGCTGTTCAACATTGCGCTAGAAAGTGTCATGCGGAGAGCCGGGTTCAATAACCGAGATACGATTTTCACAAGATCCAGCCAATTTGTTTGCTTCGCGGATGATATGGATATTGTCGGCAGAACATTTGGAACGGTGGCAGACCTGTACACCCACCTGAAACGTGAAGCGACAAAAGTCGATGAATGCGTCAAAAACAAAGTACATGCTGATAGGCGGAACCGAGCGCGACAGAGCCCGCCCAGGAAGCAGTGTTACGATAGATGGGGATACTTTTGAGGTGGTTAATGAGTTCGTCTACCTTGGATCCTTGTTAACGGCTGATAACAACTTTAGTCGTGAAATACGGATACGCATCATCAGTGGAAGTCGCGCCTACTATGGGCTCCAGAAGAAGCTGCGATCGAAAAAGATTCACCCCCGCACCAAATGTATCATGTCCAAAACGCTAATGAGGCCGATGGTCCTATATGAATATGTAGCATGGATCAAGCTGGAGGAGGACCTGCAAGCACTTGGAGTGCATCACAGCGAGGTGGCTTGATTGGCGTAACATCGTTCTTGGGGTTTTATTAAATTAATTGATGTAACACCAAGTAAATAAAATAATAGCTCTGCAAGTTCTTTCAAAAGTACAATGTCAATACATCTCGCAAAGCGCCGAGATGTGCAGGGATGGGAGCAAATAACAGGCAAACATGAGCAGTTCCGGAGTTATTCAGGATTGTTTTGAGGTGCCAAAATTGGCCACATCATCCCTTCAACGGATATCTCAGGATTCTGATTAGCTAGACGGTTGGTGTTTTCGGCAAAGTGGTTCAGTAGAAAAAGGGCTATCTGGCAGTCAAAAATCTGTTTGGGAATTCGTCCGCTAGGTGGCGCTAGTAACAAACATTCTTCGATCCTACGTATCTTCAGATCCTGATGAACTAGATGGTTGATGTTTTCGGCATAGGTGTTCATCAAAACGAGGGCTATCTGGCGGTAAAAAAATCTGTTTGGAAATTTGTCCCCTAGGAGTCGCTAGTGAACCATTTTCTTCAAACCTCTGTATCTTGATATCCTGATACGCTAGATGGTTGGTGTCTTTAGCAAAGTGGTTTAGCAGATCATGGACTATCTGGCGGTAACATATTTGTTTGGGAATTTATTCGCTAAGAGACGCTTGTAACAAATCATCTTTCTGTATGTCGCGATCCTGACGAGCTACAACCTTTTAGCTGTTTTCGGCAACTGTTAGGGAAAGTGTACCAGTTATGGCTATAGTGGTTCCCTGTTTGGACATATGTGTTTTCTCAAAAACATTCACATTTTAAATATTTTTGATTGCTTTCACATCAAGATATATGTCATATTAAACTACATAAACAAACAGAATTATCAAAAATTTGAATATGATCAAATTATCACGTATGGCGAAATAGGGAACCTTTATGTCCATAACTGGTACACTTACCCTAGTTAAAAATGTGATTAGTGACGTGAATGATTTCTCCAGAGATCCTAAAGAATTACTCCTGTTAGTTCTCCAGTAATTCCTGTAGAAATTCTTCCAAGCATAAGAAATTTCTTTAGGTAGACTTCTTCAGATTCATCCAGGAACTATTCCGGAGATTCATTCATGAATTTCTCCAGGGATTACACTAGGAATTTCTTCAGAGGTTCTGCCAGAAATTCATCCAGGGATTCTACTAGAAATTACTTCAAGAATTCTCGCAATGATATCTCCAAATAGATTTCCAAATAATCTTCCTCTAATTCCCAGGGAACTTTCCCAAACATTCGATATTGGCCTCCGAAAATTCCTGTACACATTTTTTTAGAGATTTCCTGATGAATTCCTCCAATGGTTTATTCAGAAATTGCCCTAAGAGTGCCTCCAGGGATTCTCCCAATTTCTTTTTTCAGGAATTGCTCGAGGAGCTCCTTTAATGAAGAAGTTTTTGAAAAGCCCCTGGATAAATTCCTGAAAGAAAGCCCTTGATGATCCCTTCCAGGAAAAACATATGGAAAATTCTCCGAAGTATTACTTGAATGAATTCTTACAGTAATCTCTAGAAGACATTGACAGTAAATTCTAAAAGACCATAGATGAATCCTTGCCTAATCCCTGGAGATTCCTTGGAAAACCCTTAGAAAAAACCTTCGCGGCTTTCAATGTGTTATTCTAGAACAATTTCCGTCGTCTAACACTTGTAGGGAACATGTTCTTCGAAAGTTATTGGAAGAAGGAAGAAAGGCTGACCGATCGACAACGGACCAGATCGTTACTATTCGGCAATTTTTCAAAATTGCCGTGATTATCAAGTTTTAACAAACCACCTTTCCATTGGTGTCAAGGCGGCATACAATAGCAAACAGCTTTCTCGGGAAGTAAACGTGTTTGATCAGAATGTTGTGCAATAGTGTGTATAATTGTCTGAAGTGTTCAGAGAAACACTCCAGTTCGCTGGCTTCAGTCAAACGCTCCACGCTGGCAGAAACTCCATGGAAGCTGACATAGTGATGGGCTGGGCGGGTATGTTGCTAATGACAGATAGCAACCCTGCAAAGACAGTGTTCGAGTCGGGTTCAATTCGTATAAGAAGGCATGAAGTAGGGTAACAGTCGTATTTTGGACCCCCTAAGGAAGTGATTTTAGTTTTTTGTCCCAATGAATTAATTGCACAGCGTAACCAAGTCAAAGAACATGCCAAAAAGGTAGAGAAAAACTTTCCCTACTAAATAAAAGTGCCCCTACGATCATGTAGGATCCAAAAAATGTCGAAAATAATTGAATTGTGAAACACTGTTTTTTATAATTTTGGAAACACCAATACATTTTGGACCCTCAAAGTATATATTTTGGACCCCCGGCATTTTTTATCGTTTGGCGACAAAGTCCACGACACTGGTTGTATAATATGCTTGCCCATAGTCTAATCAATCGATTGACAATGGAAAACCGAAGAAATTCTATGCTTTTAGTGCAGAAATTTGAAAAACGTTTTTGTTTACATATGAAAAATTTCT
This sequence comes from Aedes aegypti, assembly GCF_002204515.2. Lineage (NCBI taxonomy): Eukaryota > Metazoa > Arthropoda > Insecta > Diptera > Culicidae > Aedes > Aedes aegypti. Next base: position 255,638,042 of record NC_035109.1, on the reverse strand, counting down.
GACGGCTTCAACTTCTGTGTGTAACGCGTTGTAACGGTTGCATGGATGAACCGATTAAATTAAATTAATTTCAGATAAAATAAACACATTTTCTATGTACAAACGGTTGATGCAAGTGCGAAATAGTCCTATCTTTCCAAATGGCATGCGAATTGAGTTGGTCTTTCGATTTAAACTGGGAAATTTGCAGGAAAATGGTCCAGGGGGTCCAAAATATATTGGTTACCCTATAGTGATCTAGATGGGCAGACCACAACGAGCTTGGGCAGAACCAAGGATGGATGCGACCATAAACAGGCCTAGGTTAAAAGGTGGCGTGAAGTTGTTGATTTAGCATTATCTATTTGAATGTTAACTATAAATAAATGAAATGTTTCCTTTCCTTCCTAAGGTTAAATGGTTTCTAATGCTTCGTAAGCGAATAACACAACCATATAATTACAGAGCATTTTACAACTGGTGGCGACAGCGGAAGCATAAACAACTAACAAAGGATGAAACTCATCTGCACATGGCATGGGAGCAGGATTACCACCTTCAAGATCCAGGACGATTGGCCTTATTCGACGAGTACCTCGAAATGAGTAAATCAGCATTCAATTTTATCACAATTTTACAATTCATTCAAGCAAAATCAAATTCTAGTCGTCCAATATGGCTTTGTGACCCTGTTTGTGGCCGCCTTTCCGTTGGCTCCTCTGTTTGCATTACTCAACAACATTGCCGAAATTCGGCTGGATGCCTACAAGATGGTTACGCAATCGAGACGACCTCTGGCGGAACGTGTCGAGGATATTGGAGCATGGTACGCGATTCTGAAGATTATTACCTACACCGCTGTTGTGTCAAATGTAAGAATGTCTGGATATTTTTCTTTAATATTTATTATTGAAAATCAAATACTTTTGTAGGCATTTGTGATAGCGTACACCAGTGATTTCATTCCTCGCATGGTTTACAAATATGTTTATTCGCCTCAATTTACTCTACATGGATACATCGAACATTCGCTCTCAGGTAACTATGGGCAAACACCATTCTTGAACCCAGCAATAACATTCCCACGCACGAAAATAGTTTTCAACACGTCCGACTACAAGGACGAATGGGGCACCAAAACCGAATCGGATCCAGACATCTGCCAGTACCGAGGGTACCGCAATGGTCCAACTGATGAGGAGCAGTACGGTTTGAGTCCTCACTATTGGCACGTTTTTGCTGCACGATTGGCGTTTGTGGTGGTGTTCGAGCACATAGTGTTTGTCCTGACGGGAATCATGCAGTTCATTATTCCGGATATCCCCGTGGAGGTGAAGACGCAAATGCAACGTGAACAAATGCTCGCCAAGGAAGCCAAATATCAGCATGGGCTAAAGAAATCGCGCGATACGGATTACGAAGAGATTCTGCAGGCCCTCAGAGCGCAAAGCAACAACAGCAGGCAAGGTGAGGAACCACAACTTGTCCAAGATAATTTTGTATGTATGAAAATTGAACCTTTCTCACCTCATCGAGGGGGTGACATTGAGTCAAAGGAACTACCCAACAAACATTTTTGCTGAATATGAGTTGAACAAATCACTCTCAAGCAAACGTAATTGACTCATTACACAGTTATAAAAGCTCTACATGTTTTTTCCTATTCCTGTGACATAAAATATTGACCATATTCCTAGAAAGTTTGATTCATAACTGAATTATATTGAAAATCGTACCGTAATCCGAGGTCAAATTGATCACTGAGGAGAGTTTGAGCAAGTCGGTACCAAAAAGCTTTTCCTCCCAAGGATGGTGCATGTTTCGCATTCATGTTTTAATCTTACAGGTTCTTTTTGAAATCTTAAGGTGGATTTTCTACATTAGGTAGCATTCATTTATTACGTAACGCTAAAATTTTGACCCCATTTCCCCCGTTCGTAACGATTATTGTATGATTTTTCATCATTTTATTATATGAACCGCAACGCTTGAGCCTAGGTAACGCGAAAAATATTTGTATGGCGAAATGCATCTAACGAATTATTGCTCAAAGTTGGGAACTTTTTTCGAAAAAATATTTGGTACAGTCACCCCACAGTTATAGATAGCACACAGATATGGATCAGAATTGTATTAAAACGGGAATATCTCATCTAATAAAGTTGCAATCACGCAGAACACATTTTACCTACGTGAACCATACATCTGTGCAGCATCGCAATCAATCATAATATGTTTATGCATATTTTTCCGTCCGTAGGAAATAAAATGTTAACCGTATTCCCAGAAGCGTTGATTCATAACTGTGGGGCATTGAATACTATACCGTAATTTCGGGTGAAATTGATCATTTTTTACGTTTTTTCTAGTCTGTTTTCTATAATGTTAACAAAGCAAATCAACTAAATGCAGGAAAACAAGTACGAAGGTGAGCCTCATCGACTTATGTACCGTAAAACGGGGTATCTTTGATAATGCGGGTAACTTTGATAGTGCGGGACCCACCACATACTAAACGACACATCATAATTTCTGTTAATCGGTTAAGCAAAACAAATGCAAAACTGAAGAATATTAGTATGACACTTTATGTAACAGCTATTTTCATATGAATCAAGAGCATTTGAGGCTTTTTATATGGATATTAAAAATTTACACAATTTTAGCATTTTCAAAACGCTTACAAACAATCTGTTATACGATTACTATTTGATGTAGTTTTGAATAGTTAGCTACTTATCTTTGACATCCTAATTATCATAGAACTTGAATACGGTCTCAAATCTCTTAGCGAAAAGTATTTTCACATACTGGGACCATTTTTGTAATCTAAGTCAGAAATTTCCATATAACGTTAAACGCCTAGAGCTATGCAATGCCCTACAAATGTTCGTAATTCATTCAATTTTGTTCGATTCATACTCCATTATCAAAGTTACCCCAAAACAGAAAACCGACTTTCGATTATATGAAAAATTATATATCCATTCAAAATAAATCTTGTTTACAATCTATCAACTGCAATCGATAGCTAGGATGCCAGTACCTGTTTTAAAAATATAAATTATAATTCTTTGAAACAGCATGCATAAATATTCAAGTTTTCTTCGAACAACTATCAAAGTTACCCCGTTTTACGGTACCGAAATTTTCTAACAAATGTCATTTTAGTGTGAACAAATATATCTAAAATAAATCATCAGGGGATCTCATTTCGGGGCGAAATTGATCACTTGTCAATGCCATTATTGTTAGTTTTCAAAACAACTCTACACGATAAATTTGAGCTCCCTGAATCCGAATATGCTTGTCAAATTCTTAACAATGCAATATTTATATAAATAACGAATAGTTAAATTTCAAGAATTGAGTGGAAAACGCCTAAATGTATGCAATTTCCTAAGAAATTCAATGATATCTAACAGAAATTCAATTATTTCAACCATATGAGCTAATTGGTACGAGTTTTGGTGATGATCAAGCATTCTCACAAGCTTTCAGCTTTATAGCATGTTCAAATCCTTGCTTAGAAATAGAAGTTCATAGGTGTTTGTCAATACTTCACCATGCATGATTTTTAAATTTTACATTATTTTCATAGTAATAAACATTCTTTAACGCAAAAATTTTCACAACACACAATTCGACAATAGTTACGACAAACAACGTTCACTTACTGCAGCCTACATTGATATTTGTGCTCCATTACGAATAAATAAAATCGTGTGATACGATGATCAATTTCACCCTTCTGATCAATTACACCCGATTTTACGGTACCACAGTTATGAATCATGGTTACGAATCATGATAAGACGATTCCGAAACAAACGCCAAAACGTTTGCTTTAAGGGGGCAGGATCCGTCATTGATTTCGGAATTTTCAAAAGCGGTTTTTTCGTTCAAAATCAACAAAATTTACATCAAAATGTGTTCACTGTATTCTTTTCTCCAACCGAAACGCAGTGAACACATTTTCATTGAATAATTTTTAGTTTTGAACAGAAAAACTGCTTTTGAAGTTTCGATGATGACGATGATTACGATGACGGAGCGTTGAGCGTTAAATAGCACACCATTCGTTACCTCACAGATAAATTGCTTTTATAGTGTTTTGATCCATAATATGAGTCGATTTGATCCATAATAAGGATCCTCCTCTCCCACTGATCCACATCTGTGGGGTGGACATCGTTTGAAATTTCTTTCGAAATCGACACTTTTTCGTTAATAATCGGGTATTTTGAGGTGTATTCTCAAAAACAACTGTATTCTGCAGCGCCAGGGCGGTTATTTTGATTTGTACAGCTTCACCATGTTTTTTAATCATATTTTGTTCTAAAAAATGACCCTTAGTTGATCCATAACTGTGGGGTAACTGTACCGGTTGTACCTGATGATAATGACTATCAGAAAACTTCTACTGATCAACTGTGAACAGGGGCAAAGTAGGTAATCCATTTCAGCGATTCAAAATAAATGGATGCAGCCTTATTTTGAGGAAAAAAAATCTGGCGGTCACTTTGGTTTTAAGTAGTAAAATGGGTTTTCACCTTGTTTGCACTCAACATGTTGAATTTCGAGGCTAACGTTGAACACAGGTTATGCTTCTTTATCTTCATATTATTATTCATTTTCCTGGCGTTACGTTCTTACTGGATCCTGCTTTTCATCTTAATGATTTATTAAAAAGATTATTAAAAAGGAATATTCTTTTATAATGCTTTTTTGATACACTGTAACCATAATTTACGAGAAAGAAGGGAGGGGGTCTGGCGGTCACTTTGGTTTTAAGTAGTAAAATGGGTTTTCACCTTGTTTGCACTCAACATGTTGAATTTCGAGGCTAACGTTGAACACAGGTTATGCTTCTTTATCTTCATATTATTATTCATTTTCCTGGCGTTACGTTCTTACTGGATCCTGCTTTTCATCTTAATGATTTATTAAAAAGATTATTAAAAAGGAATATTCTTTTATAATGCTTTTTTGATACACTGTAACCATAATTTACGAGAAAGAAGGGAGGGGGTCTGGCGGTCACTTTGGTTTTAAGTAGTAAAATGGGTTTTCACCTTGTTTGCACTCAACATGTTGAATTTCGAGGCTAACGTTGAACACAGGTTATGCTTCTTTATCTTCATATTATTATTCATTTTCCTGGCGTTACGTTCTTACTGGATCCTGCTTTTCATCTTAATGATTTATTAAAAATATTATTAAAACGGAATATTCTTTTATAATGCTTTTTTGATACACTGGAACCATAATTTACGAGAAAGAAGGGAGGGGGTTCGTAAATTGAATCAGTTCGTAAATCAAGGGAGCTTACTTCGTAAAACGAGGTTTTGCCTATTGGAGTCTGCTTGTAAAAAAGTATTTTTTATTATTTTAACAAAATTTCCTTTTTTGACATCACAAGTAGGGTAGGTTTACCAGTTATGGACATAGTGGTTCCCTATTTCGCCATACGGGATTACTGGAATGTTTTCACATTTTGAAAGATTTTTTTGTAATATAGTAGTAATGTTTAAGATATATCTTGATGTTTACACATTCAAAAAGATTTAAAATGTGAAAGTTATCGAAATTTCCCGTATGGCCAAATAGGGAACCACTATGGCCATAACTGGTACACTTTCCCTATAATTGATTTATTTAGTATTTATCAGGCTTAAATTTGTGCAAGTTAAGATCTTCCAAGAATTCTTTGGAGTGTGGGCATTTGATTCTACATGATTAGATGTATCTCACAATATTGAATTCTAGAAGATTTTTATACAGTCGACTCTCCACATCTCGATGTTCTACATCTCGATATCTCTCTCTATGTTGATGATTGCTTTGGTCCCTCAATTCTGCATACGATAAGTGTTGCCACATTTTTTCCGAATCTCATCTGTGTTTTCGGCTGAAAAATCTGTTTTATCTTAAGTCAACCTCCACAAATCTTGGTAAAAATCTGTGCCGCAAAAAATCCAAAATTATAATATTTTAGATCAAAAACAACCTTTGCAAACGTTTTTTTTTTTTGCTGTTCTTGGCATGTCGAAGATTTTTAATTTTAACTTAATGAACAAAAAGTACAGTCACCCCACAGTTATGGATCAGAATTGAATTTAACAGAGAATATCTCATCAAATAGATAATAGATAATAAATTCATAACTGTGGGGCATTGAAAACCATACCACAGTTATGAATCAAAGATAGGACGATTCCAAAACAAACACCAAAACGTATGCTTTCATTAATACACCATTCGTTTAACTCGCGGATCAATTGCGTTTGTAGTGTTCTGATCCATAATATGAGTCGATTTGATTCATAGGGATCCTCCTCATCCACTGATCCACATCTGTGGGATGGACAACGTTTGAAATTTTCATAAAAAACGACACTTTTTCGTAAATAATCGTGGATTTTGAGGTGTATTCTCGTAAACAACAATATTATGCAGTGCCTAGAAGGTAATTTCGGTTTGTACAGCGTCATCATGATTTTCAATCATATTTTGTTCTGGAAAATGACCCTTAGTTGATCCATAACTGTGGGGTGACTGTAAGTTAAAGATGCATAATTGTTTCTAAAAAAAACCGAAATACTTGAGTTTTTTAGAAAAACTGAACAGAATAATGGCATTTCTTCTTTGTATCTTCCAAAACCATGTTCCAGTGAAATATCCTATAATCTTAAAAATATTTTTTTATCTCAAAAATCTGTGATCTGTGATCACAGATATCTATAGGCAAGAACAGGAAAAAATCTATGTAATTACAGATAAATCTGTGTATGTGGCATCGATACGATTTCCCTCTCCACATCTCGATATCCTCCTTATCTCGATATCTCCATATCTCGATGTGTTCCTGTTGATTTTTCGTTACCAATTTTCCCTCCATGTGTCGATATGAACACTATCAAAGGTTACTAGACCAGATTTGAGGGATTCAGAAATAAATGGAAACTCGAAATGAAGTTTGTTTGTTTATTATTTTCTTATTAACGGAGTGATATTCAATCTAGTGTTCATTAAATTAATCTTCTTTATCTCGATCTCTCTCTTTATCTCGATGGTCCCTTCGATATCGAGATGTGGAGAGGCGACTGTATTTTGAAAAAACCGTTTGTATCATCAAGATCCCCGTTTTGGTAACTAAGTGCGTACCGTAAAATGGGGTAACATTGACCAGCGCACAGTGGCACGCCTCCATACAAAGATCGGACAAAACCTCTAATGCGCTCCAAATCGATTGAAACTGCCATATTGAATATTAGATTTTCTTGTGAATTTTGTCCAAATTAAGTTTATTATTCTGTCATATAAAAAGGCTATAATTTCATATGTACAGTCAACTTTCCCTAACTCGGTAATGAAGGGACCATCGAGTTAGGGAGGTATCGAGTTGCAGAACACAAAATCAGTGCAACTGCGATCCTAGGGACCATCGAGAGAGCCACAAAAACAGCTTTTACTATGGTTCTCTAACTCGATATCAAGATACGGAATATCGAGTAAAGGAGAGTTGACTGTGTATGTGGTTGTAATGCAACAATTTGTACATATACCTGAACTAGGGATACAAATTCAACATCTTTATAGTAATTTCGGTTAAACGAGTTATGGAACAAGATGCAGATTTGATTGATGAACCAATTAATTTATAACGAAATATGAAAATGAAATTTTTATTTCGGGGGGCAAATAAGGGCAACCAAACTTATCCTACACCTAAAACTATAAGTCATTAACTGTTTTATAGTGAATTAATCGAAACACTTCACATAAAACGCACAATGTTTTAAAAAATTACTTCAAATTTAGAAAAAAGATTGTAAAAATATTTTTTGAGGCAAATAACAACATTTTTTTTTTAATTCAAAGGCTATAGTCAAATTGAAGGCTAAGGACTATGTTTTTAAATTAAGCATATTAAGCAGTGGCGTCTCGTCCTAAGGTGCACTTGGCACTTGGTGCACTGCACAGTCAAAGATCAAACTAACAAATTAAATACTTCCAACATTCATAATGTGTAGTTGCTTGAAAATGTTGTTTGATTTCTTCACCTGAAGAAATGAACAAACCGTTTGATTCTCCCCCCCCCCCCATGGTCCTGCTTAAAGAAACTATATGCAAAGAAGCGAAATGTTCCAATTGGAATTCCAAGTTTACTGTCAATGTCATTCCAATCGAGCAGGAGACTTGTCAAACACTTTTTCACACAAGCTGAAAACGGCTCACACAAAAGTGTTACCACCCACGAAAATTTTGCTTCTTCTGAAGTAGCATATTTTCTGAATACATGAGTGTCGGTTGCAATTTTCATGCTTTGCATAAATAATGCTCTACTCATTACATTGGTTTTCCATACATTCAGTCAATTTTTCATTCGTAATCCAAACTTGTGAAAAGTCAACACATCAAACCTGTGTATCACTTTTAGCGTGGGAATCAACATTGGCAGTGCTGCGTAATAGATTTGGCATAGTTGCTAGCTGATTTATTTTAAATATGATCAGATTTCGTCTCTTTATAATTTAGACTCTTTAGTCCTGCTCAGCCAGCAAGCGAAAACAGCGAAGCAAACAAGACAAACTGCCATGCGTCATGCGTCTCCATCGTATTGCAGAGAATGTTCATTTCAGCCGTGCACTCTTGCTTGTGCACGAAAATAGCGTGTATGGACACAGCAGGAATGTGCATTTGTATTGACATTTCTAGAGCAACAGTGGCATTGTATAGGTAAAATCTGGTTCACTCGGTTCACTCCAATTTGTGCACCCGAGAGAGTAATTGCCCATGACGCTCGCATTGGTTTGCAAGAATTGAGAAAGCGCGCGCAACTGGCGTCACGACCTCTGCTGTTGGAAGAGAAAGCGTCAACGCCATACATGCTTTGTGTGTATGTATGTTGCATGGAGCTTCCAGGTGTCGCGCGATAGTAGGCGCAATAGAGCTTAGTGACATTTGAACACACGTAGACTAGCATACGCTCGTCATACACAGTTTGTTTTTGTTTTCCTCAAAGAAACTTGCACACACGCTTTCCAGACTCATCAAAATGCATATGGAAATATTACCCAATTTGAAAAATTTACACCCGGTTTCTGGGTGTTTTTCGAGATTGAGTGCATATTGTTTTCCTCTAAGGTTCACAACTACATCTACACTAGGGCACCCATACCATTGGGAGTGATAACCACTATATTGATTGGAACCAATACTAGATGTTATAAACATATTGGCCAAATTGATTATGTTTTATCGTATTAAATACACAAAATTCATGTGGCTTTGAATTGATTTATAAACTATGTGTGAATATAGTTTTTCTTGCTCAACAGACCGACAACTGATAAATTGCGGTGGGCGTAAAGTGGGTTTCAGCGTTCAACAGTCAGTCATCATTTCACTTGAAAGCTTCGATGTATCCACAAAAGTATACAAAGAGATGTACCAGCGCTGGACATCGTCAAAACGCTAAGATATCGTGATACAATTGACAAGCAGTAAATAATAAGAATTATTATATAGAATAACAACGTTAGGAATAATGGAGATTCGGAATTTCGCGAAAGCCACGAAATCTACGGAATTTATCCTTCATCGTGAAACTTGGAAAATAACGCGTAAGTAGTTGAATTCTGAAGGTTTATATGATAATCTCAGAAAAGTTCAGATTTTTGCTCATAAGAATGGTTTATTTAAATTTGATAATATGATATTAAACTTATTATGTCAGTTCGCAAAATACGAAAAATGATTGAAATTTATGCATATAAAGGTCATTTTTACTGTAAATATACATTTTTATGTCAAATATTTTCAAACTATGGGACCGCGATTAATACGCAAAATTTTTCTTTCATCGCATTGGTATCAGCGAAAATTTGAGAATTTTTTTTTTCCCTAAACATTGTATATTGGAATCATCCAAAATACTTAAAACTTACAACTAGTGATTGAAACGAAGAAAACAAACAAAAAATACGTCCAATAAGCAACAAATATAACAGCTTCCAGACACTTCAAGATTGCATACAGTATTGGAAATTACATATTAAGGTGTTAATTATAAGAAATTACATTTTAAGCTGAAATACATTTCAAAAAATCTATTGAAAAATTCTTTTTCATAATTCAAAATAAACGGTTTGTGCGAGTCAGTGCACAGGTAATCAAATTCCTCACGGGACGCCTCTGATATTAAGTACAAATTGGTTGTGATCTCGTTGAGATACAGCTGTTTGAGGTATGGTAGATGAACCATTAGTGAATGAATTCAATGCATGACTGATGATTCTCTTTCCTATGTTTAGAGCTAATCAAATTTGAGGTTTTTTTCAACTTTTTGAAGCAATGGTTTCCATGGTCATGGACCGATGCATGAGTTTGATATTTGACCTTTGAGCGGTTCCGTGTTATTTACGTGACCATAGCAACGAGTGAATTCGGCACCGCTCAAACGTCAAATTGTGTGAACTCGTGCATTGGTCCATAGATGATATCACATATCCACCAACAACGGTGTTTACTAAATATGTCATCGCTGAAAACGATCCCTTTGTCGAAATTGTCAACAGTATTTTCAATTCAGAAAAATAGACGCATTATTATGAAGAACGTAGAATATTCTTAGGAAATTATCTACCTTTAGGTGTATTCCGCTGTTCAAGGTGTTTTCAATTTTGAAATAACTTAAAAAGTAAATTAACTCGTTGCAGAACTCAATTTTTACAGCACTCGTCGTAGTTATCTTACCCGACAAGCCTCGTAGGATAAATTAACGACTCGTACTTTCAAAATCATCATTCTGCAACTTGTTCCGTAAACTAATATCTACTTACCAAGAGTAGATATTGAATTTTTAACAATTTTTAGCTACCTGTTTGTAGATGGTGCTACATTTCTGGAAGCTCTTCTTATCAGTTTTGCACAAATTGCATTATATCTGAGTGATTTCGTTGTATTGATGTGTGCGTTTGAAACGCAAATATCAAATGCGGAAATACCAAACGCGGTGAGATTTTCCACAAGAAATGCGATGTCAAAGATAAGTTTTTCTATCTAGGTCAGCGGTGATTTATGTCGTTTTTCTTTATTTGCACCGCCTGCACCGTTTTCCCACCGGTGTAGCAAAAGTTGCACCCAAACCGTTCTTTTATTCCGCAGGTAGCACACCGTTTCTACACCCGATTGCCACCGGTGCAGAAAATCCTACACCCTGATCGAGCTGGGTGTAGCAGGTAATGCACTCTTTTTACCAATACATATATGGTTCTTAACTGTCAGTGGCGTTCTTGTTTTGGTCCTTTTGGCAGATTTTGTTGTTTTCGGTAACGAACAAGCAAGATCTTCATTTGCGCTCATTTTCGACTGCGTGGATAAAATTGATTTGTTTCGGAATTGTTTTTTTTTTTATTCAGTAAAAGAAGAAATATTCTAAGCATTTATTAATGCTACAATAAATACAGGCTTATAAGAATAATAAAGGATACTGAGTATGTTTCATCATTAGTAGCTTTTACGGCTTATATTAAAAAAGGAATTCTCTCAGATGTTTGAATTGCATGTATACCAGTAATTACTATATTGAAAACACTTGAGTTCAGTCAAATTTTCCGAAATTAGCTCATGGATGCATATTTTTAAAAATATTGACGAGTGATCGATATTGATTTTCCATTAGAATTCTATTCTAATGCAATGATTGATTTCCGTTGCTTTCTTCGCCTTATTACAAAAAAAGATTCACCTTTTGCATCGTGAGCTAGAAATATTGCGGAAGTATGAGTTTTGGCGAAATTATTAGCCCGAAAGATTGGATGAAATTAAACAAGTTCTTACAGTATTGAAATATGAAAATTCTGAATTTTAAACATATATCATTCAATTACGAAACATGTATCATGGTATCAATTCTCAGGAAAAATAAATTAATGTACATATACCAAACATTTATTTAAACATTTTATATTCAGCCAGTGCTGTAAACACCATTAACAAACTATACAAAACACGAACGAATCTAATGGTTCCGAATCCCTTACAGCAAATTAAGACTAACAGAAACAGCTGTTCTATCTGTTTGAAGAATGACATTTTGTTTTGATTGACGCCTTCATTAATACTATCATACGCTGTCAAAATATTGCACCGAAACCGTTCTATTTTCCGGTGTCAATTGTTACACTCGCGCGGTGCACCGTCGGGAATAATCGAAAACGACATTAGATAATCGTTGCTAGAAGTCCTTCGATTGATTTGTGTTACCGCATTTGGAGGACATTTGGTCAAGATTTGCACCTCAAATGCAAACAGCAATACGAAATTTGTGCAGGGTCATAAAGTACGCACAAAAAAATCTAAAAAAAAATTTATCATTGCCGATACTATAAATGGTCAGATTATCACTTATTTTATTGAAATTATAAACTTAAGTATATGAACTGTGAATAGAAACTAACAATCCTTTTTTTTGCTGTGGTCGATTTTTGAAAGGGTCAAAACCTGGGAGGGAGGCACCGATACTACACACGAAATATAAGACAACGTTATTTTGAACTGCAAGATAACTCCAGTATGCCAACAACAATCAAGGCAGGCTTCGAGAAAATCGGTAGTTTCCTTTTGTTGTGCACCTTCGATCTTTCCTGACAAACATGAAAAAAGGGCCACAGTTTTCTATACACTAAATATTAATTTTCATTGGGAAAAGTAGAACGATGCGTTTTTCAATGCTTTATGTTCAATCAGATTAAATGGTGCTCACGTGACATTACTTGCATTATGTGCATGAATTGATTTTTATTCTATTTTTATCACTTTTGAAGAAATACGAAAATGTGTTTTAATCAGTTACGCGCTTTTTTCATGTTAGTCCAATGTTTGAGATCTGGGCTCACAGTGACAGTTCGTGACAGCGGAATCTCGGCTCACTATGACGTACAGAAATTTTGTATTGGTTTCTCCCTCCCAGGTCAAAACCAAGTCCGTGTATATCCAATAAAACTTGTAAACACCTAAAATTTGGGTTGCCTATCCAAAAGTATAGATATTTGACATATAAGTAAATTTGATATGAAATAATTTTATTCATACTGAAAATACCTGAAAATATCTGAATTGAATAATCGAATGTTATTCACACTTAACTATTCACTATTTTCTATTTTTTTCAGGAATACGCGGAAGCTGGGCACGACGATTGAGCCGCCTGAGTGACGGACTGGATGCCCACGTGGAAGTTTCGAACCGTCCGCGACAATCGCTGGAATCAACCGTCTGGGAAGTGACATAACAATAATGAACATTCAGTAGATGCAAATATATCGTTTATTAAATTATTGTACATTATCCATATGTGAAATAAACATTCCGATCGCGGCCATTTTTTTCGTAACTAATTGTTTATACGATTCTTCTGACTTTGTCTCGAACAACGTGGCTTTGTTCTGAAAACGGCCGGATCAAGGACATTGTACGGTGGATTTTCATTAACGCAAACAATGTTTTTCAGCCTACGATTTTCATTTTTCTCCAGTAAATGAGGAGCGAGTAGCAAAAATAACTGTTCAGTCCAGGAAGGCAACCCACAGCTCGAAAAGCACAGCTCCCAGTATGGCAAACCAAGATGGGCTATGCTCATCCGCAAATACTCGGTGAAAGTATCCGCCAAGAATTGCCACTTGAATGTACCCATCTCCAAGAGGAATATTTTCGGATTTGAGGATTCCGGAGTTTCGTAGACCAGACAAACTTTCGCTAGGTCAGTAATGGTGCTCAGTTCGAATATTTTACTTCTGGAGTTTAGGTTCAGGTGATTGAGATATCCCGAAGTAGAATCGATGTAATTAGACTGACGAATGATTGGTGGAATCGTCACGGCAGTGTTCGGGCTGGAACTAAGGATGGTATCAATATTGTCACGAACAAGAGTTATCTGAATCAAATGAGGAAAATGGATATGTCCCACACGGCGGATGTCATTTGCTGAAAGAATGAAATTTATATTAAAAAAATACCAACATTCTATCGTTTAAAAAGCCTTACGAGAGTACTGATAGCTCCAGTAGAAATTAAATCCATCGGTAGACAAATAGAATCGTTTCATGTCATCTGGAAGGTAAATGTTGTGCCTTGATTCCCAAGCAGTAACTTGGGCCTTCTCACATGGTAAACGCTTCTCACAAGTTACATTGGTAATACGAGGTATGCAATCTGCAAATTTCTGTGGATAATAAACAAATTAAATGAGGGATACCTAAGCAACACTCACTTAAAACCTTTGCCAAGCCCAGAGAAAGACTTTCGTAGAACATGTCATCCAGATCCACCACATTTTTAATAGTGGTCATTTGACTTTGCCCAATTTTATAAAAGTTAATATTCAAAATGAAATGGTTCTTTCTGCGATTCTCAATATAATATGTATTGATCAATTCCCGTCCGGCTCGTTTTATCATATTTCGGTTACCATGGACAGCTTAAACATTAATTTTGGACTTGCGCTTTGCATCCTATAGCGAAGTTTGCACTTCAACAGAAAAGTAATCGCCAATCTCGATGCGTGGGAAATTTCTTGCAAGAAATGCTCAAGAAAAGCATTTTTCTTTGATCGCAGTATGCAGTTGAAAAGAAATGTCAATTCAAATGGAGCTCACTGTAGGAAATTTCTTGAGCATTCCTTGGGCAGAAATTTTTACTTTTCTTGAGCGGAACAGCATACTTAGCTTATGGAGTAAACATTGAGAGTGAATGTGAAAAATACATATTAAAATGCATTGGGTCACAAGTATATTCTGCTTTTGAATTTAACATAGATAGTAGTTACAGTCAAACATCCATGAGTCGATATTGAAGGGACCATCGACTCATGGTAATATCGAGTCATGGAACAGCTATTCTTTGCAAAGCTGTTTGAAGGGACCATCATAGTAACCATGATTTCATGTTTTTAGTATGGTTCCATGAGTCGATATCGAGTAATGGAACATCGACTCATGGAGGGATGACTGTATTAATAAACCGCAATACAGGGTCGAATTGCTCACTGGGGCAAATTCGAACGATTCAGAATAAAGTTACAATTCCTTTTAGGATACTGTTTCGAAATAGGTGTATACAGGGGTTAAATGATTGAAAAAGGTGAAATTTAGTCTACTTTCAAATATTGTGTATTCCGTTCACCACTAAACTGCGAAGTGCGGTCTCATAAAAGCGAAAGTGCGGGATTGCATTGAATTCTGTTGGTGTCTGCAGAGCACTTATTTTTTGATTTGCGAAAAATATGTAAGTCCCCCGTAGACACCTAACCGATTTGATGCAATTGCGCACTTTTATTAGCGTTTCCGCAATACGTACTTTTGAAAATTTGATGAAATGGTATACCCCCGAAATTAGAGCTAGGTTGGAGCAAAAGTTCGACCTTAGTTTTATAGTCGATATTTTCATAAAAACGATAACAGCAAAATAATTATAAATACCACACAGAGATTCGGATTGGATTTGGACTGGATTTGAAATGAAACTAACCTCACATATCCTGGTTTTCCAACCTCAAACTAGTGCTTCTACCAGCCGGATCTCCATTTTTATGAAAGTAGTGCAATAATATAAAAAACAAACGTATGTAGAACATAGAAAATGGATATTCCTACCTTTTCCCCTAACTGTTTCACTGTGAACCGTCTTATATCAGGAAAATAAAACATTTTCCCCCACAGCGGCATGTGATGAATGCGTGAAAAATCAAATTTCTCATCATCTGACTAGTTGCGCTACCAAAGTATAGATGGCTAACAGTATGTTGCGTTTTGCGATTGGAAGCGTATCGACCATGGAACTGAATCGGATTGATACAATGATGCTCAATATCATTTCCCTACATGCACTCAATACGCTAACATGAAAAGAGAACTAGCAGCTGAGCGAATGTTGATCCAATCCAGCGTAAGCCTAAAACATGATTTAGCAAAAAGAACAAAATACAGTTTTGTGTACCTCGTTCTCTTTTTGTTATTTGAGCGTATTCAATACACCCGATTCTGTTTTTGCACGGATTTTTTTTACACGGCCGTGCAAAAAAAGTTTTCATACAAATTTTTTTGCCAAAACTTTTTTACACGGTTTTTGAAATTTTGAATTGAAATAGTTATTTCAATTTCCAAATCCAATCCAAATCCAATCCAAATCCAATCCAAATCCAATCCAAATCCAATCCAAATCCAATCCAATCCAATCCAATCCAAATCCAATCCAAATCCAATCCAAATCCAATCCAAATCCAATCCAAATCCAATCCAAATCCAATCCAAATCCAATCCAAATCCAATCCAAATCCAATCCAAATCCAATCCAAATCCAATCCAAATCCAATCCAAATCCAATCCAAATCCAATCCAAATCCAATCCAAATCCAATCCAAATCCAATCCAAATCCAATCCAATCCAAATCCAATCCAAATCCAATCCAAATCCAATCCAAATCCAATCCAAATCCAATCCAAATCCAATCCAAATCCAATCCAAATCCAATCCAAATCCAATCCAAATCCAATCCAAATCCAATCCAAATCCAATCCAAATCCAATCCAAATCCAATCCAAATCCAATCCAAATCCAATCCAAATCCAATCCAAATCCAATCCAAATCCAATCCAAATCCAATCCAAATCCAATCCAAATCCAATCCAAATCCAATCCAAATCCAATCCAAATCCAATCCAATCCAAATCCAATCCAAATCCAATCCAAATCCAATCCAAATCCAATCCAAATCCAATCCAAATCCAATCCAAATCCAATCCAAATCCAATCCAAATCCAATCCAAATCCAATCCAAATCCAATCCAAATCCAATCCAAATCCAATCCAAATCCAATCCAAATCCAATCCAAATCCAATCCAAATCCAATCCAAATCCAATTCAAATCCAATCCAAATCCAATCCAAATCCAATCCAATCCAAATCCAATCCAAATCCTATCGCCTGAGCGATTTTTGCGCTTGAATAAAACACGCTTCGGGACATTCTCCGCTGCCCTTAAAAATACCATTGGGTAGATAAATGAATAATTCTCTACCATTGGATCTCATTCAATTTCATACATAAGTGAAGTAAGCGGTGAAAATAAATATTATGTTCCGAATGTTTTGAAACCATGAATGAGTTTGACATTGCTCTCGTCAACCATCATTATGACGACAGCAGCACACCCCACCGGACGAATTGTCGTATTGGGAGCGAATCATTCACCGAAGAGCGGAGAAGCTGTATGTATTTGTTTGGCATTGTTTTCCTACAACACAATCGACGGCGCCGTCATCGTCATCATTTCCCACCACTATTTCTGCTATTTCTTGTTTGCGCCGACGGCTGGTGCCGAGTGCAACAGTCCAGGGATGCCAGGTGATTTTTTCCAATGTCTTCCAATTGCATGGAAAAATGTCTTCCAATGTCTTCCACTTAAATCATTTCAATTATCATGGTAACTTTATAAAGTTAATAAATTTTCGGGTTAAGGCCCAAGTAAAAATGGAATAAATGTAAAAACTGAAAAAATCTGTTTTCTGCTTTAAAATTCCCAATTCTTAAAAAATAAACAACATAAAACTGCTTCTTCAGTTGTGATACAATTTCAATTAAGCCTGGTTAGTAAGAAAAATAGGCTCTCCTTTATCATGTTTGACATGACTGTTGAGGAATTTCTTCAAAGAAATCCTTCACAGCAAATTCTTCTTGAATATCATTTTAGAACCATTCTTGTCAGGCAATAGCTGACCTGTGCAAGGTTTTATTTTCAACCAGATTTCAATTTAAACGGAAGTCCCCTTGGTTATGAATAATACTTCTTGAGAATTCATTAAAAGTTCAACCAGCAACTAGTCTAAGAATACCTTCACAGATTGCTACATGAACCCCTACATTTATTTGTTCACGAAATTCTCCAGTTGTGTTTCATGAAATGTATATAAAGGAATATGGAAGGATTCTTCTAAGATAATATGAATGTATTCCTCTAAGCATTGCAAAAAGAATAAATTTAATGAACAATTCAATTAATAAAATTTCTAGCAGAATACTTAATTTTCTATATTGCAAGCCAATCATCGAGAAACTTTTTGTTCTTCGTCCAAGAATTTCTTCAAATGTTTAATCATGGATTTCTGCAACAATTTATCCTGGAATTTCACAAAGAATGTTTCCAGGAATTCCTCCAGAAATTTTTATACAGATTTTTCAAACACGCCCACCTTTTTCTGCAGAAATCTCCAGAAATTCTAGCAAAAATATAATAATTTTTCATGGTTTTCATCAGGCTCTTAAGCAAATTTCTCAATCAGTTTTGCAATAAGTAGTCCATGTACGACTCTATGAATTCTTCTCGCGATCTTAAAAATTTCGTTAAAAGTTTTCAAACAAGTTACCCCAGTATTCCTTATAGCATTCTTTAAAAACTATGTGCACTATTAACTTCAGGGGTTCTTCCCTGAATTTCCTGCCATGGATTCCACCATGGATTGTGTTCGCTAGAGATTTCTCTGAAGGTTCCTGATGAGAAGCATTCAGGGATTTGTCCACACATAATATATGAAATACCTCTGAAAATTCTTTTAGTTTTTTTTACACTTTAATCGTTGCGCTGTTGTATTTTGTACAACACTGTTGAAAAAAACTTCGCTTTTTTCGGATGAACTGCCAATAAATCTCCGGTGGAGCTCCCGATGAACTTTGGAAGAATTGCTGGAAAAACTCTTAAGAAATTCCAAGATCAATTGTGGAGGAATTCCCTAAGAAACTGTGGAGGATTTTCGGAGGAACTCTGGAGTAAGTCCGGGTGGAAGACTGAAGGAATATCCAGAGAAAATCCAGAGGAATTCCTGGAGGAACCCCGGAAGAATTTCTGGAGAAACTACAAAAAAATTACCGGAGGAATTTTTGAATGGAAGGAATCCGTAAGGACTCCAGATGAAACTCTGAAGGAATTCTAAGATAAACTCGTAAGAAATTCCTGGACGAATTTTGAGAATTTTTGGAGAAACTCTGGATGATTTCCCGAGGAAATCTAGGGGAATACTCGGAGTAATTCTAGAAGAATTCATAGTGGAACTCCGGAGGATTATTACTGGTGGATTACTTGAGAAACTCCGATTAAATTCATGGAGGAACTATGGCGAAAATCCGAAGGTATTCCCGGTAGAGCTCTAAAGAAATTTCCGGAGAAGCTCCTAGTGGAGCTTAAAGGAGTTCCCGATTGAGCCGTCCAGAAATTGCTCGGGAGATTTTTTCCAAGAATTCCCCCGGAGATTTCCCCCAAGAACTCCTCCGGAATTTTCTCCAGTAATTTCTCATGTGATTTCCAATAGCAATTCCTCCGTGGATTTCGTCCAGAATTTGCACAAGGAATTCCTAAGAGGATTTCAGATAGCAATTTCAGCGGGGATTTGGTTCAAGATTTTCTCTGGGGATTTCGTCCAGAAATTCATTAAAGAATTCCTCTGTGGATTTTCTACAGAAATTCTTTCGGGATTTCCCAGGGAATTTTTAGGAGATTTTCTCCAGGAATTTAAACCAGGAATTTCTCCGATTATTTTCTCCGGAGTTTCCTTCTGAGATTTCAAGGGTTCCTCCGGCGATATCCATAGGAGCTCCTCCGGAAATTTTCTTCAGGAATTCCTCAGGGGATTTTCAATAGCTATTACTCTAGGGATTTTGTGCAGAAATTCTTCCGGGAATTTCCTTCAAGAATTTCTCTGGGGATTTCCTCTAAAAGCTCTTCCGAGTATTTCCTCCTGAAACTCCTCCTTGGATTTTCTCCAGGGATTCTTCTGGGGATTTTGCCCAGAATTTTTTTTCAGGGATTTCGCCAAGGAATTCTTCTTCAGAAACTTTTCTGGCAATTTAGTCAAGGTATTTCTCCGGAGATGAAAATCTCCGGAAAATTTTCTTCAGGAACTCCAGAAGTATTGGAATTGGAATTGGATATTCCCGAAGAAATCCTTGATATCGCCGGAGAAAATCCTGGAGCAAATCTCCAAAGAACTTCCTGGAGGAAATCTTTTGAAAAATTCTCTGAGAAAATCGCCGAAAAAATTTCTGGAGAAAATCCCCGGAGGAGTTCAATAATGAATTGCTGGATGAAATACCCATAGGAAATTCCTGGTGCAAGTCCTCAGAGATATTCCTGGAAGAAATTTTATGATAAATTCTCTAAAAAAGTCTCCAAAGGAATTTCTGGAGAAAATCCTCTTAAGAACATCTTAATGAATTTCTAGGCGAAATTCCTAGAGGAATTCCTGGACGAAATCCACTGAGGAAATCCCCGTAGCAGTTCTTGGATAAATCATCGAAGAAATTTATGGAAAAAATTCCCGAAAGAATTTTTTGAACAAATTTCCGGAAAAATCCCCAAGGAAATTCCTAGACCACAACTCCGGAAAAAATCCTGGTACAAATTTCCAGAGAAATTTCTGAAGGAAATTCTAAAAGGGATTCCTGGAGGAAAACCCCGGTAGAATTTCTGGACGATATCCATGGAGTAAAATTTCCGAAGGAAATGCATACCCGAAGAGATTCCTGGAGCAAATCCCCAGAGAAATTCCTGCAGCAAATCCCGGAGAAATACCCTGATGATTCCTAGAGGTGTCCTGTATGAGTTGCTGATGGATTCTCCGAAGGAACAGCCGGAATAATTGCCGGAGGAATCGCTGGAAGAGGAATGAATATTGTTTAAAACAGCTTCGATGGAATATTGTTCCTGTTTTCACTTACCTCAAACACAGAGAACAGACGTTCATCTTTGATCGCCAGCGTGTGTGAAGCTTTTTACCGGACATTTCAAAGTATGTCGTTATGCTCCTGTTACGCGGCGCTGTCATCAGAATATAGGAGCTTCAATTTTGCCGCTTTTTACACTTTGGCGCTAGTGTCACCATCAAAAATTGCCACTTGTCGCTAGCGTTGCTTTGTGTGCCAATGTATGTTGACGTTCACTAGTGCCATCGTGTGGTCGAAACGAGCTTGTATGTCGCGCTGTCTGCGTTGGCGGCGCTGATGATTCACTCTAACCTTTACACATGATTTTAATGGAATTTTGTTCGAGCCTCTATGCTATAACTGAAAAAAAAATGACCGAAGTGAATGTCCAATGTAACAATTGTTGAAACAGAACGACCTATGTGATTTATCCTATGTACATATTTTTGGTCAAAACGTCCTATATGATGTTTTTATAGATTTCAGTGTAATTTCCAAATAAATTGACAAAATTGCATTTCTTACGTTGAACTCTATTACACTGCTTCCCTCTACAAGCAACACAGTGGGCAAAAATTGTTTCATTTTGATACAGTTTCAAAATATATTTTCATAACCTTCAAGCTCGATTTACTCGAAATGTGTGAATCGTTAGATAGGCCGTTTTGAAAAGTTACGAGATTTCATATATTATATTTTTCATTAGGTTAATATTTTAATCATTTGTCGTATTTTTTCTATCTATTTAAAATATATTTCAATCATTTGTATGTTAAACGTGCTCTTTTTGCTTTTCAAAATAATCCTATATCAGAAGGCTGATTCAAAATTCTCTAAATTCTCAAATTTCTAAACGTAATTGTATAATTGTATTGAGCACGTATGATTGTATCCAACATGTTTTTATATATACTGCTTCGCGACTAAAAATGGGTGAACCAACGTGCAAAGTTCGATTTTTGACCAACTTCGCCGCGTCGCAGCTCGATTCTCAATAGTGCGCATAATGCACACGGCGGAGGGCATAGATGCGCTCTATAGCGAAGCGACTCGCGACGCGGCGAAGTTGGTCAAAAATCGAATTTCGCACGTTGGTTTACCCATTTTTAGTCGCGAAGCAGTATATTAGTAAGCTAGTGACTAATTCGCCAAGGGCAAAATGCCACTCAAAAAGAGATAAATAATAATAAATAAATATTATTATTAGCTAGTTGAACTTTGCAATACATTATGAATACAACGCAATTTTGAGATATTTTGACCATTTTTCGAAAATTTGGCTATGGTGTGACTTCTAAGGCTTATTTGTTGCTGAACAATGTGTTTAGTAATCGTTATTTTGGACTTCTTCGGATGATATATCTATGTTGTATTAGGATTTTATAAAATACCTATTCACCCAGTCAACATTTTGGTTGGTATAACTTTTTTTATATATCATTCAATATGAATCAATTCAATCGTATAGAATGCACGAAAAGGCTATATACCTACCAAAGTAGAGGCCATATGCATACTTGGCACGACTTTTTCAGACTTTCTGCGACCAGAAATACGATGCCTCAAAATTTGAATGAAAATAAAAAAAAAAGTTTCCGTCAAGCCTCGAACACGGGACCGCTGGATTAGGAAGTGGACACCTTACCACTGCACCACCAAGGGTTGCGTAATGCATGATCGATTATTTGTAAATATTAATGCATATTTCATGTACAGCGACACTTGCTTTGTTGTTCTTTGAGGCTCATCGTCAGCAGATACGGTGCAGAACCACTTGGGCACTTCAATGATTCACTTTGGCATGGGTTTTTTTTTCGGCCGAATTGTCTGAAACTTTGCAATAAGAAGCATATCAGTACATCGCATATTGTGACCAAATATGAGCTACGTATCTTAAAAAAAAAACCACTGCCGAAGTGAATCAAAAGTGCCAAAAATAGGATTCGGCTCCCTACCAAGTTTGAGTGACAATTTTTGATAATTTATTGCGATTTCATGTGATGCTTTCTGGATTGATATATGATCTGTCAGTTTATACAACTTAACGTGATTCTATGTTGCACTACTTACGACATGTTTTGCTGTCAACACAGATTGTCGTTAATGAATCGTATTGAGGATTTAAATACAACTTGTGTTGACAATGATAATGCTTAATTTGGCATCTTGTGCGATTCTGATTCTTGGCGTACGAATATGTGATTTTGGATGCACATTCTTATACGATACGTGGTTCACTGGGCAGCTTTTAATCATGTTCATGTTAAGCATGGAAACAACTGAAGTGCGAAGCAACCAAAACGTTAGTTCGTCTCCTGTACATCTGTTTACTCAATTATATTGGTGGAATATTGGCTTTTTAATAGAAGGAAAAATAACTTGTTCAACTCATTAGTAAAACAATCTTGACAAGTCGACAGAGATTGTTTGGAAAAGTTTAATAAGTGTTGATTCTACTATTATTCATTCCAATGAAAAATGTTGAACATTGACTTAAATTTGGATCTTAATAGCATCTTTTCAGCTCTTTGTAGTGCATTTTTTTCAACTGTCACCGTTATTCAACAATAATTAAATATGTATGTTTATTCGTGACTCTGGACTGTAAGTTGGGTAACCACTTTCATGTAATTATTGTTAAATTATTATTTATACTTCGAATATCATATATGGTATTCCATCAAAATCAATTATCATCAAAATTAATGGGAATTATTTTTTTCCGATATCAATAACGTCGCAGATGATAATCACTACATTTGGAAAATTTAAATTAGGGGAAAAGCACTAATTGAAAAACTAAAAAAATCTGTGCCAATTTTCTGATTTTCGTACAAAGTAGGCCAAAAACGTATGAATGGGTCGAAAATTAGTGCTGGGTCGAAAATTGGTGCTTTTCCCCTACTTATGATCATTTTAATCCAATGTGATTCGAACTTTACCCTCGTTGATCCATAGTCACCTACATGTCTTAGACTTGATTTGAAAAACATTTGAAACATTTGAAAATAACATAAAAAAGACATAATATGTTTTGCTTGAATAAAAGCATACTCAAATACTGTTGTTCGCATTGTTTTTTTAAGTTTTACTAATCATGCTGGTCAATATTTTAAGTATGAGACACTGAAAATTTTGTACAATTTATTGTTAATCAAATGTTCAATATTCTACTAAAATTATGGCTACAACCTATAGAAGCTTTTAATCAGTCAATTGTTAAACTTCTTATGTGTTGTAGAACAAAAGCTACTTTAAAAGCATTTTCGGAGGTTTATTCCGCTCTTACTCAAAACACAAACTTCAAGTGGAATAACAGCTTCTTTATAAGCGGAAATTAATTTTATTCAATTAATGATTCAATTAAAAATTTGTTCAGCAATGGTTGCTGCTATGCAGCTTGTGTTAATGGCCGGTACGCTGATCATAAGTACTGTGCAAAAGGATAGGACAAGAAACGGCCAAGGAATGATTCCGCTACCGAAATTACTTGAGCTGTACGCAGCTGAGAAGTAGAGCTGATTTCATAACGTCGGTAACGCCTGCCGTACAAATCAAAGGGAGCTGTCACTTTTCCGAACGGAAAAATGTGCCGCTCAATTATTCCGAAAGTAAAAGTGACATTTCGCTCATACTGAATCAGCTGTCAAAATTACTTGGGTAAAAAGGAGAAATTTTAGGGTAGAAGCACTAGATTTCGCCCCCCTAAACCATGTAATTGCAGGAATAATTAATTTGTGACTCTGTTAACCAATATCAAGTAATGTTATTGGGTTTATTCAACTATTCATCTATTATTTTACGATGATCAAGGTGCAGAGTTATCCAAAGTAAAGTTTTACTATTGAAAAAAGTACAATTTTTGGATTGATGGTGTGCTTTAATTTTCGTCCCCCCAAATTCAATCTTCGCCCCACCCATGCTCTAATCTTCGCTCCCATTAATTGAAGTACAGGTTTTCGATAGTTAAATCAAGTACTTAATATTTTTCTCACTTTTCATCTTCACTGGTACTTATCCTGCCTATTTCCACTATGTCTTCTTCTTTTTGACATTACGTCCATACTGGGACAGAGCCTGATTCTCAGGTTAATTTTCAAAGAATACTTCAACAGTTATGAACTAAATCGTTTATTTACATTAGACTGGCCCTTAAACAAAAAAGTTGTAAAATTCAACGGGGCACCCCCTAGATATGTGCCTTAGGGTAAGAAAAAAGCTCTCTCAAAATTTCAACTCATTTGGTTGCTCCCCCAGCTGGCGCATTCAATTCAAAGTTTGTATGGAATATTCGTCTCAAATATATTGAAAATTGACCCTATGTCACTGTTTCGTCTCGTACACTAGTAAATCGCGTTCAATTGAGCCCAGAATGACAAATTCACTAGTTGATACGCTAATGAAGATAGTTGCCGAAGGTTGTATCTGGATTTAAGCTCATTTTCATTAAGCTTTCAGTTGTTGAAAGTTAGGCTTAGATCAGCACTACCGTACAATCACACATGTGCATGCACCTTGTGCCGCAGCTCGCCCAGCGTCATAGGTGGCTATGATGCGCTTAGTGGTTACCACCCAGCTAAGATGAAGGAATACTAAGCAATATTGCAAATCTACTTCAGATAGTTAAAACACCAACTTTATCAATTTTAATCATCATACAACCTTCTACAATATTGTTTGCTATAGTATCAAGTAGTGTTTTTGACATTCTGGGTTCAATTGAACGCGATCAACAATTTTCATGAACCAAACAGGAGATGATGTGCTGTTTCCTATATGTTGGAGCTGAAAATCCCATATTAACTTCAATTCAATTGCGCCAGCTCATGGAACGACCAAATGAGCTGAAACTTTCAGGAACTCTTCCTCTAACCCTAAAGAATAATCCTGGAAGGTGCCCCGTGGAATTATACAACTTTATTTTTCTCCCATACAGTCTTCTAAGATCATCTTTCTACTCTGAGATTCAAACAAGCATGCTTTGAATTAATCTCAATTAGCAGGATCGTTTTGAACCCTGATTTTATCCGATCTCAGTGGACGGGATTGGTTCTGGGATTCAATCTCAGGATGGAATCTTCATGTATGAGTTGTCATTCTCTTTCAACAGATAGGTGTGTGAAAAGTTTGTTTTGTCGTCTTTTATATAACTAATATTGTTTCATTTTAGGTTTTTTAAGAAGAAAAATATACATAGACTCCATACTCTCCAGCAACTCCGCTTTCATTGGGATAGGAACATAACATATAATCCGTGATTATTCCTTCTGATGAACGACCGCTTTAGAAAAAAGATTAAATGTTGCACCTTTAACTATGTGATCGAACTGTCCAGCAGCAATATTCGTGTTTCCAACAAATTATAATAAAGTGTTTTGCATGGGAATTCGATCCTATAAAAATGGCAAACGTTCTTGAACTTTAGCACTTGATACGAGAAATTTGATATAAATGGATTTTAACTCTCGTTCTCCCATCGTGCTTTTTTTGCTGAAAATAAATTTCAAATAGTTCATAGAAGAAGAAGAAAGTAAAAGTAAAGCGAATTTTGAATGGTCTCAAATTTGAATACTATAGACATAAAGCACTTTATCAAACCCGAATCCACTTCGTTAAACATTCGCACACTAACAGCTGTAAATAAGGGAAAAATATTGGCATAAAACTATAAAGATCATATGAAGAGAAATACATACTTGGTCAAACTGGTCATGAGCGTTTGTTGTGTCCTGTCAAAGATAATTGTTCACTAATGTTCGATAAATTATCAAGGTTAACTCGATTCATTTTAATAATACTCATCAATCTAGGATCGAATCCTAGGATTTAATCCTCCCATACAAAGTGCATGATTCAGTGCAAGCCTGGATTGGAAGATAATGAGCGCATGCAATCGATCTTGTCCTGTGAGTTTTCAATCTCAGCAACTCTTGGAGAGAGATTTTTTGAAGACTGCTCCCATACTAAGGTGGGCCAGTCTAATTTACATAAGTTGCCATTTTTACAGTCGTATACCGTGTGGCAGGCACGATGCTACTTCATGAGCAAGGAACTCAAAGAAAATTTCCATAACGTAAATATCCTGAACCGATAGGTAATCCAACTCAGACATCTTCAGCATGGATTTGCTTTGTAGCCGCCTACTAACGAAGGCTGTGGAAGGTCCTGATTTACACTATGTATTGTTAATTGCAAAGTAATTTTTTATGCTGTTGTAGCACTTAAGTGAAATATGTTATTATTCCCAGGAAGTCGAGAAATTTCCCAACATGAAATAATCCTATGTCAGAATATCGGAATCAACCCCGATATGTTTGAATTACCAATCCTGCACTTCGCTCACTAGGCTGACTAGAAATCTTAACATTACCATGTATAGAACCATATATTTCGCACCTTTATAATATACATACATTAAGGATCTTCCAATGTTTTTTAAATAATTATATCAAGTACCGTAATTTCGGGTGAAATTGATTATTTTCAGCGTTTTCTATAATATTAGCAGTGTCAAAAACTGAATGCGGGAAAAAAGTACTGTGGTAAACCAAATTAACTCATGTAGTGGTTAAAATAATATTTAAGATTAAAATCGGAAGATCATATTTCGTTTCCATTCTATTCTTGCTGAATATGGTGGGTCGACAATAATAAGTTCAATTTGTTCTTCGTCACAGACTATCAGTATAATAATGAGCAACAAATATCATACACTGAAATGAATTCTATTGTAGAAACTACTGAATCCATGGTAAAACTAAGAACTACACCAACAATTTTCAAAATACTACATAAATCTGTTAACTCTTTTGAAGCGTAGTCAACATCATTACACAAGAAAATTTATTTATTTAACCAGAGTTGCAGTATTTATGACCAGAAACAAACTTGATTTGAACCACACTGTGCTGTACGGTAGGTGTCACGGATTAAAATGCTTTGTAGTGAATGCTACTATGAACATGATCACATTTACTGCACAGGATGTTAACCAGATTATGGTAAACTAAACAGATTTTAGTAGTCGGTTGAAAACCGTTGATGAAGTTCTTAATCCCACCTAATTCTAGTGGTAACGTCCACGTCTACAAAGTAAAGCCATGCTGAAAGTGTCTGAGTTAGATTCCTGGTCGGTCGAGGATCTATTATTAACGGGAATAATATTGACTTCGTGCAAGACATATGCAAAGAAAGCTCTCAGTTAATAACTGCAAGTGCTCATATGAATACTGCTGAGAATATGTAGCGGAAAACAGGTTCTGTTTCAGTGAAACGTAATACCAAGAAGAAGGAACTATTCGGCACATTCAGAAAATCTTTTAAACTTCCTGTAACCTCCTGTAAACAGGGTAAAAATCAATTAGTTTGTTTTGTTTCTTGAACAATTTCGAGGAGGGGCGAAAATTAATGCACGCACCACTGAAAGAACGTTATAGGTAGTTTCGCCAGGGGCGAAGATTAGAATCGTACGAAAATGTGCTTTAGTTTTCGCCACCCTGAAAAAATAGTTTAAAACTGGTTATAATTGCTGGAATAGTTGAAAAAATGTATTCGTGTCTCTTGTTGATGCATGTATTATCAGAACTATTATTTTTTACAGATGAAATAGTTATCTTCATATGTTTTCCTTGCCTTTTAAAATAGACGCTTTTCTCATTGAACGCAAAAAATAGCGTGTCATCTTTTCAACATTTTTATATGTGTTTATTTGGCTATTTAGAAGAATGCTTTTGTTAGTAACATTTGGAAAATAAGTATATTTTATTCCAATCTTTTATATAAGTTAAAAAGTAAAACATTTTTATAATATTACAATCCAGAACAAGCAAATGTTCTACCAGGGGGGCGAAAACTAGGGAGGGGGCGAAGATTAGTACATCTACCCTACTTGAGCGATTTACGTTTCAGGTCCGTACTTGGCTTAAACACGTAAGTAAGGTACAGTGGGGGAAGTGTATCAGTGGGGTAAGTGGATCATTTGTCCATATTGAGCATAAATACTTGAAAATGTTGAATGTTATCGCACCATTGCTTCGTTTTAGGTTATGTTCTTACGTCCACACTGAAACTAATGCAAAACTGGTACTACACGTGCACTAACACAAGCAAACTTATTGGGCCGTATGAATAAAATGTAGTAAAGTTGAGTTTACTACATACTCGGTAGTAAACGCTATATGTGGAACACGAGTGGAACATGTTTGTGTCATTTTCCTTTCTACACCTTTCGAACATACTACAAACAACGCATTGCTATGAATAAAGGTAGCATTTACTACAAAGCTACTGGTAGTTAGCTTCAGAGGTTGCTACACATGCTTTGAGATTGCGGAACTGAATGGAATAATTTACTTTTGAGTAAAAATCATGGGAAAACGGTATGATTTTTGATATTTCGGAAGGTATTTTGAGTTTTGCTTAGGAATTCTGAGGTTACGAAAACATTCGCCCCGCCAATGCTGAGATTCCGGTAAGATTACCGGCAGTAGCAATTTGTAATATCCGTGTGAATTCTGGCATTACGATAATTATGTTATTTTCTAGGAATTTTAGGATGTCGGTAGGAATTCAGATATTTATAATGTAATTTGGAATTTTACTTGTAAACTCTGACATCTCAGATTTCCTTTTGAATTCCGGAATTCCTGTAGGAACTTTGGGATTCCGATAGGGATGTCGGATTTTTTATGATAATTCTGGAAGTTTAAATACCATTCTAGGAATATTGCGGAAATATTAGGAATCTGGTAAAAACTCTAGAATTGGGATGGGAATGGGATTCCGAATATTAATCTCTTGGAATTCTGTGGGTATCTTTGAGACGGTATTTCTGTAAGAATCTATGAGATTGCGGTGGGATTCCTGCGAATTATTGTGTGAATATTTGTAATTCTGAAAATCAATCTTCGTAATTATTGTAGAAACCTTTAAGATTCCGTTGATCTCCAGTTCCGTTGGAATTTCAAAGCAAAGCTTTAATATAAACGATTTGAATGTCGGTAAATATTTTATAGATTTCAATGGGATTTAAAAATCTCGACATTCTAAGTTCTAGACATTCCAAGGATACTATCAGAAACCCCACCAAAATAACGAGAATGTCGCAGAAACACTTAGAACTTCCGGAATTCAACATGCTGTTAAGAAAACACACGGGGAGCATCAAAATTCTACCGCAATTTCACCAGAATCTCAGTACTGGTGCTAGAAAATATGTGGTTCCAAATTTGATAGCTGTAATCTCAAGATCTCTTCATAGATGTTAAGCTAGTATTTAAAAAATCATCAATCACTGGCGTTGGCGAAGGCCGAAAACCACCCAGAAAATTCTTTGATGTACCATCATCATAAAATCATAGACATAAAGAGAATACCAGACTAATCGCAAAATTACACTACAAATTTTGTCAAATAACAGCACCTTCATGACTTGTGCAAATTGTCGCGTAATCGATTAGATTCCATGCATTTTCTTCATATGCATGATTGTATTAATTTTTGGCGTCACTCTGAATAGATTGTTCTTTACGTGCAGAATCACTCTGCACTCTGAATGGAAATTTCTTAACGTGCAGCTTCAGTCACTGCTCATGTTCGAAAGTAGTAAGTACTACATGTTCGAAAAGTTTTTTATTCATACCAAAAGTGTAGTAAACTTGGTGGATTTTGTTTTTGAGTAGATGCTACATGTAGTAAAGTTCAAAGTTTTTTATTCATATCACCCATTGGCTGCAAAAATCAATTAATTTCAAAATTGTTTTCCGTCAATCAAAATTCCATGCTATCTCTGCCTTAAATCAAATTCTACTAGTTTTTTCAACGCATGGTGAACATTTCAGTTCTAATTGAATAAATCACAATGAAAAATATGTGATTTTCATAAACAAATACAGATAAATTGGACATGGTACACTTACCCCCACTTTTCAATGGATTGGGGTAAGTGGATCAAATTTTATTATCATTTATTGACAGACTGCTTACGATAATTTGAATAAGTTTGAATACTTGCAAATATTGTTTTGTTTTTACTTGTTCTCATTACTAGCTTAAATTTGTCTAATTGACCATAGAAAATTTGAATTAATCCACCTGAAACTTATTTTAATCTTTCTGGTATAAGAAATTATAAAAAATGAATTTTGCAAAATTCAAACAAAACTTTTCGTGTTTCATTAAAGCTGAGTTGCAAAAGAGCAAAATATACAAATTTTCAATTGAAAACATATTATCGTACCTTATTCAACCATATAAATTGTTCTAGACAGATGATAGAAATACATTCATAAATAGAATACACTGTAAGACCAAAGTACCCTTTAAAGGGTAAAAAAATACCCTTTTTGAGAGAAACTAGTTTAACTCATAAAAAGAGTAAAGGGCCTTTACTCATTAAAGAGTAAACGGCTTGTACGTCAAATCAACGAGTAAATTTTACCCTCTATCCAAAATATTTTTTCACGAGAGACAGAGTAAATTTTACTCTTTTTAAGATGAAAATGTAATTTAATTTTTATATTACTTTTCGTAGCATAATCAACAATGAAATCTCGAGAATATAATACATTTTATTCAATATATTTATTACGATGAATTATTATTGCTCCAATGCAGGAGAATGAGCCATCTGACTAATTTGTTGATCTGGAAAATGGGGCCACTGCTACTAGAGGTTTCGGGAATGCGGAATGTTCTCAGCAGCAAAATAATCCTGCAAAATATGATAGGATAATAAATAAAACATACAAAAAAGGCAATTTATGTACCTACTTTGAACCTTTCTGCATTTCTTCGAACTTATTGTATTTTTATGAGAACAAAACTTTGTAGTATTTGGGCTGCTGCATAAATCTACCGATTGTTGCCAAGGATTTTTTCACCCATTAAAGGGTAAATAAACGGAATATGTAAAAGGGCACTTAATACCCATTATTGGAAATTGTTAAGTACCCATTATTTTGACAGCTGCATATATCGGCAAAAAATGGGCATTTTTTACTCCTTAAAGGGTAATGCCGAGTTTACAGTGTAAGAAGATATCAGTTTGTTACACAAAAATAAATGTAATTAATATTTTTAAACTACCAGTGTTTTTCAAAAACATCGTTAGGAATAATCCTACAATACTTCAGTATAACTTATGTAATTATATAGAAGAATTTTCTCCAAATAATTCTAGCTACAATTTTTTTGTTCGAATTAGTGTGAACTAATTTATAAATATTTTCAATAATAAAATAAAGACACCTTTTAATTTTTAAAGTATCAAAACATGACATAACTAGCACTAATAACAAGAACGAGAGCAATATCATTCTTAGTATACATAATTACACCATATATGTTTTGAGAATAGATTTTTTTTAGTGGTGGTCCACTTACCCCACCATGCTGTGGCAAGTGGATCATTTGGCGCAAATTTTCAAGTCCCTCATACTCAATACATACAAATCAGAAAAATCTAAATAAATGATGATATGAAGTATATTAGTCCCTCATTTGTTATCCACAGAAAAAAGTTTGAATTACATTATTCACGTAAGCTGTACATAACAATGAAGTTGACTCTTGGTTTTTCTGTATCCACTTACCCCACGGTACCTTATTTTAAAAGCTACCAATTCTCGCGTAACTTTTCAAAACGTCCTAAGTAACAAATGTAAACAAATCGAGATTATCATTGCAAATCATTTGCGTTGCACCACTTAGCAGCACACTAGAACACTCGTTCTGATATATTAACAATAAATTAATCTATTAAAAGCTTAACAAAATGACCAATGTTCAAAACTGCATCACTTTTAATCAATTGTTACATTGGACCTTTGATCAGAGAACCAACCACATGTCCTATGTAACATTTATGAATAAACACGATTCTAATGTTACATTGGACATTCCTGAATAAAGCTTTGGAATGGAGTTTAAAAGGTAGAATGATTTGTAGAGCACAAGATTGAGCATCATGATGTCATTGTATCAATCTGATTCAGATGCATGATCGATCAAGCATATAAATATGCTTCCCGGCAGCAACACGAGCAACGTACATGCGCGACTTGCTCACACATATTTTCAGAGCGATCAATCACCGAAGGCAGGAGAAGCTGTATGTATTTGTTAGGCGTGGGCTCCTTTCTCAAGTTCCTACAACAAGATGGACGGTGTCGTCATCGTCATCATTCCCCACCGCAATTTCTTGTTTCAACCGACGGCTGGTGCTGATTGCAACACAGCCGTCACCACCACCACGTCATGCAGTGGGAAACTCACACATGATCATGTGGGCGAAACCGTCATAAAAACGGGGGGAAAATTGAGGGAGAATCAGTGAGAGAGCAAAATGTCCTACATATAGCTCAACGTTTCCCCTCCTTCTGTTGTTACATAGGACACATATACGGAGGGAAGAAGTGACGTCGTGGGATTGAGTGAATCAAAACAAAGCACAGCTGGTGTCTGCGATTAGCACACCGCAACAAAATGTCGATATTTGCAGAGTCGCTCTGCCTCGCAATATTGAATACGTTCAAATAAATAACAAAAAGAGAACGAGGTACACAAAACTGTGTTTTGGCACGGCAGCAACACGAGCAACGTGCATGCGCGACTTGCGCACATATATTTACAGAGCAATCATTCACCGAAGAGCGGAGAAGCTGTATGTATTTGTTTGGCATTGGTTTTCTACAACACAATCGACGGCGCCGTCATCGTCATCATTTCCCACCGCTATTTCTTGTATGCGCCGACGGCTGGTGCCGAATGCAACACAGTCGTCACCACCCGTCGTGCAGTGGGTAACTCACACACGAACAAGTGTGGGCAAAACCAGCATTGAAACGGGGGGAAGATTGAGAGAAAAACAGCGAGAAAGCAAAAAGTCCCATGTACAGCTCAACGTTTCCCCTCCTTGTGTTGTTACATAGGACACATAGACGGAGGGGAAAAAGTGACGGCGTGGCATTGAATGAATCAAATTGTTGTTGTTTGTGAGGGATGTTGGCGCGACTATTCACCGCGCACTAAATCGACGAACTTCAAAACCTGGCAGCCTTTTAATGATCGAATGGGGGTGGATTTACGATATATGGCTGGGGCACACTGAACTGGAGAGAAAAAGCACTGACGAGAAGTGAATGTGGGGATCTTCTTTCACCGACGCGAGAGATATTGCAAAGCATGTGTACTGTGCGATAGTCGAATTATAACTGATTTTATTGCTCATCGTTAATTGTCTCCTTAGTGTCGATGCATGTGTGTGCAATTTAAATGGTTGTTCTTCGTGTATTGTGTATGTATAAAACAATAGTAATGAGGGTACTATAGACTAGGTAAGGATGTGTAGTGGTTTATAAATTGTGTTCTTAAATTGTAGTATTAAATGTTAAGGTTCAAATCATCTCCAACACGCCGGCCTCCGTTGAAACGGTTGTTTCAACTATCCACGTCCTAGGTTGACGGACCGACGGGTTCTCCACCTTTGTTCAATGCTTGAGTTTCAACGGCTGACTCATCAATAGGCAGCACATAAACCTCCGTTATTGCTCGCTTGTACGTACCCTTGGCTGTGCGGACTTCAACGACCCGTATATGACCGTCAGATCCTGGCAACACCGCCACAATGCGGCCTAAGTTCCACTCCAACGGTGGTAGACCCTCTTGTTTCAGTAGGACTAGCGATCCTACCTTAACCTCGGCACGCACACGTTGCCACTTGGAACGCTGATGAAGCTCGCTGACATACTCTCTTGCCCAGCGTTTCCAGAAGTCCTGAATGCTGCGCTTCATCTCTTGGTAACGGTTTAATCGACTAACAGACTGTCCAGTGTAATCGGGTTCTGGTATTGAATACAAAGGCTCACCCACTAGGAAATGGCCGGGAGTAAGGCTGGACAGATCTTGTGGATGGTTTGATAACGAAGAAAGGGGGCGAGAATTTAGTATACTTTCAATTTGAGCCACAGTAGTAGTTAATTCCTCCAACGTAAACGATCGACTGCCTAGGACTCTACGCAGATGGTATTTAAAGGATTTTACCCCCGCTTCCCACAGGCCACCGTGGTGGGGAGACCGAGGAGGGATAAAATGGAACGCTATGCCACTCTCCAGGCAATACCCATTCCATTGTTCGGTAGAGAACTGTTCAACGTATTGTCGGCGAAGCTGTTTCAGTTCTCGATCAGCACCGACGAACGCTGTCGAGTTGTCACAGTACAAATTCACTACGCGACCGCGACGTGCAATGAACCGTTTCACTGCATTGATACACGCGACGGACGTTAGATCGCTCACGACTTCGAGATGTACCGCCTTCACCACCATACAAACGAACACGGCGACGTACATTTTTACGTTTGCTCCTCTCCCAACTAACGGACGAACACTGAATGGCCCGCAATAATCCATGCCACTATTCGAAAACACTCGTGCGGGCGTGATGCGCACCGATGGAAGAGGACCCATGAATTGTTCTGTTGGTTTCGGGGCGCAACGGAAGCAGGTCACACATTGTCGAACGACTTTCCGGGCTAGATCACGTCCGCGCAATGGCCAAAATCTTTGTCGAATAGTCGCAAGAAGTAGTGTTGGTCCCCCATGTAGGGTTCTTAGGTGAAGCGACCGAGCGATCAGCCAAGAAAGATAATGTTTGGCCGGAAGTAGGATAGGCGCTCGAGTGTCCAGAGAAGCTGATAGCTTTGTTAAGCGTCCTCCTATCCGAAGGAGGCCAATATCGTCCAGAAAGGGATTGAGCGACTTAAACGACGACTGGAGCTTCTTATCCTTGTTGGTGAGTCGTCGTTGAGGATTTGCAGAGAGATAACGAAATTCTTCAGGAAATTCCGTTCGTTGAACGGATCGAATTAGCGATTTCAGCGAGTAATCTACCTCTGAGGGCTCCAAAGGGCCAACCTTGCGACAAGTAGGCGAACTTCGAGAATTTCGACAGAATCGGAAGCAGTAACCTATTACCCGAATTAGCTTACCGAGATCGGAATATCGTTGGATAATTGAGTGATCAATTTGGGCCACAGCGAAGGTGACTACTGGACGTGCTTCTGCATCACGAACTTCTTGTTCATCTCGAGAGAGAGAAACGATGTCTTCTGGCCAATTCTCCACGGTCTGTACGAGGTAATCAGGTCCGTGCCACCATAACGCATCATTGAGTATTTCGGAAGGCGAAATTCCACGCGACAACCGATCTGCTGGATTCAACTTAGAGGGAACATGACGCCAGCAGTCATTCATCGACAGTTTTTGAATTTCCGCTATTCTGTTCGACACAAATACTTTCCACACAGTTGGCGGCGTACGGATCCAATGCAGAACTATACTGGAATCTGACCAGAATGTCGCCGAGCCAGCGAAATTTGTTGTGTTTCGTACTTGCTCCAGCAGTTGACACCCTAGTACCGCAGCGCAAAGTTCCAGTTTAGGTGTAGTAAGGCCACGCAATGGTGCAACTCTAGATTTGGCGATTAGTAATTGGCTGTAATATGTTCCAGTTCCAGTAGTCGACACCACGTACACACACGCGCCGTAGCCGTGGTTGGATGCATCACAGAAGCAATGTAATGCGTAACTGGTGTGATCGTTTGCAAGCACTTGTCGTGGAACCTTCAACCTTGAAAGTTCCGGAATTTCATTCCGGAAACGCAACCACCAATCTCGCAAGTTCTCAGGAAGCTCGTCATCCCAAGGAATCCCAATCGCCCACAGTTTCTGAATAAACATTTTTGCACTCATCACTACCGATCCAACTAATCCGAGGGGGTCAAACAACTGTGCCATCTCGGATGCTACCACTCTCTTTGAGACTTTGTTTAAAGAGGGCAGTGATGGGATTTTGAATCCAAATTCATCAGTAACATGTGACCACAATAAACCCAACGTTTTAATGGTTCCGGAATCATCAATTTCTGTTTCCGGCGCTAACTCCTTCACTTCATCAGGCATGTGAGCCAGAATCCTGGGATCGTTGGCACTCCATTTTCTCAAATTAAAGCCCCATAATTTCAAGAGCTCTGTCAGTTGCTTGCTTGATTCTATAGCGGTTTCCAGGTCGTTTTCCCCGGATAGAGCGTCGTCCATGTAGAATCCTTTCAAAACAACCTTTGCCCCAAGCGGATATCGGTGCCCTTCGTCTTCGGCCAGTTGGTTTAGCACTCGAGTAGCTAAATAGGGTGCGCAGGACGTTCCGTATGTTACCGTGGTGAGTTGGTATCGCTGGAGTTCCTGAAATGGGCTTGTCCGCCACAGGACTTGCTGAAACCTGCGGTCAGAAGGATGAACCCAAATTTGGCGGAACATCTTCTCTACATCCGCCTTGAAAACATAACGAGGAATCCGCCAATTGAGCACGATAGCGAGAAGGGGTGGTTGTACGATGGGACCGACGAGTAACACATCATTTAACGACAACTGGGAACTTCCCTTGCAGGTGGCGTCAAAAACGACGCGAGTCTTTGTGGTGGAGCTGTCAGGGCGAAATATGGCGTGATGTGGCAGGATGAACTGTGGATTTTCGATACGAGGGCTCAACTCCATATGGCCTAGTGCTGCGTAATCCTCCATGAACTTCACATATTCACTCTTGAACTCACTGTTTCCAGCAAACTTCCTCTCAATGGCCAAAAACCTACGTTGTGCCACCGTGAAGGAGTCTCCCAACATAGCCAGCATTTCTTCACGTATCGGAAGACGGACCATGAAGCGACCATCACTTGTTCTGGTTACGGTGCTTCGGAAGTGTTTCTCACACTCTTCTTCCAAAGGAGTCATCGCTCTACGATCTTCGAAATTTTCGACTTCCCAAAAGCGCTGCAATTTACTATCGAGACTAGTTGTAGCGCTTACTACACAAATCGAAGGCTTGCGTAATACATTGGATAGCCGACCAGCAACAACGTACCCGAAAACTGTCTTCTGGAGTATCGGGAATCCGGTACGCAAACTGATCCTATGTGATTGCATGAGCGAATAGAAAAGTTCTCCACCGACGAGAATATCGACCCCAGAACTGATGTTAAATCTTGGGTCTGCGAGAGGGACGTTTTTGGGGAGATTCCAATCGGATATATCGATATGCTTGCTTGGAAGTGTGACTGTGATTTGCGGTATAACGAGACATTCGAGAAGGTAATCGAATCCACCAAAGCGAGACGAGATTTTGACCACTACCTTTGAGCGAATGTGGACAATTCCTTGCCCAATACCACTTACATCGACACTGATGCGATCACGCTTCAACTCCAGCTTGCGCGCCAGAGCTTCAGAAATGAAATTAGCTTGAGAACAGCTATCGAGAACGCCGCGGGCGTAGTGTGCGTTACCGTTGATGTCCTTCACCTTGGCAGCCACTGTTGACAGAAAGACTTCCTCGCAGGGTGCATTAACAGAACCGCCTTGCGGTGCAGCGTAGGAGGCCACAGTAGAAGAGTCCGATTCAAGATTTTTCTCGATCGATAGCGAAACGCACGGATCGACCGATGACGGAGAGGGAGAAACGACGACCGAAAACGAATACTTGTGCACCGGGTTGGACGAGCTAGCCCCGACGGTTGGCTGTAGCGCACGCGATGGTGGTGAAGAAAACGATTGCGGGTTGAACACGAACGAGTTGGGCGACACTTGAGGTTGCTCTGGAGGAATCACTTCACTGGAAACTGTCGAACATGCCAGCGTCGTTTGGGATTGCGACTGCACAGCCGCGGCCAGTGGCGGCAGATGCAAAAGCGTGTGGTGCTTCTTGGAGCAGTTCCTGCAGCTTCCACTGCTGCAATTCTTAGCAAGATGTGATCCCTTCAAGCAGTTGATGCACAATCCATTTTTCTTCACCAGCTCAAAGCGTTGCTTCACCTCCATTCCAAGAAACTGGTGGCATTTGAAAAGGGGATGGGCTTCCTTACAAAGCGGACATTTGCAAGTAACTTCGGTTGCGATGTGGGTGGAAATCGGTTTGGGTTTCAATGGCTTAGAGTCGGGAGGGGAATATGGCGTTTGTATAAGCTTAACCGACTGGAGCACTCGAGACGTTTTTCGGATGAATTCAACAAGTTGCTGATAAGTAGGGCGCACATTTTCCTCACAACTATTCTCCCATTCCTTCAAAGTAGCGGGATCCAACCGCTTACTGAGGGTTTCGACGAGCACAGTGTCCCATAAATCAGCTGCCGTATCCAGCTTCCTCAAAATGCCCACGTGATGATCAAACTCATCGACAAGCTCGTACAACGACGACGAAGTCGCTCTTTTCACAGAACTGATTGCGAAGAGAGCTGCGAAATGATGTTTCCGAAGTAGATTGGAATTATCATATCGCTCACAAACCGATTTCCATGCGGTGGCATAGTTGTCGGAATTGACTTCCAAATTTGCAATTATGCGCGCGGCCTCGCCTTTCAGAGCAGCCTTAAGGTAGTGCATTTTTTGCACTGACGAGAGATTGGTGCTTGAATGGATCATGGAACGAAAAATGTCCCGAAATTCGATCCATTTCGACGGATTTCCACAAAACTCTGGAATGTTGATTTCCGGTAACCGCACAGAATGCATTGGTTGCGCCGGAGGACGATTAGCAGCTGAGTTCCCGGATGGCGGGTCGACTGGCAGCTTACTCACGAGAGAGGCTTTGAGGTCAAAATACAGATTTTGGAACTGAATTCGCTCCGCGGACATG
Organism: Aedes aegypti; assembly: GCF_002204515.2. NCBI lineage: Eukaryota > Metazoa > Arthropoda > Insecta > Diptera > Culicidae > Aedes > Aedes aegypti. The sequence continues at coordinate 255,598,623 of NC_035109.1, read as the reverse complement.
GTCGGTTCCGTTTCTTCATCGGAATCGTCACCAGAAACGGCATTTTCTACATCCTCAATTTCGTCCTGAATGCGTGCAAACTCAGCCCACAAACGATCGAGCGTATCGATCCTAACCTTAATTTGGTGATGTTGGCCATCCTGACATTCGTTGTTGAATTGCTCAATCAACTTGGCAGAGCCCATAATGTTAGCTCGGTGCCGCAAAAGCGTTTTCAAGGTCTTCATTTTGCGTGTAGTAGGTAGTATGGAAAAGATTCACCCACCTGGTATCGATGATTTGGTTTGACCTTACCGCTCTCTATCACTCCGTGTCGTTCTTGCACACACCGCAAATGGTCCAAAGTCCAGGCAGATCGCAGTGCCGAAATGATAAAAGCGGGATCGACGATGTATTGACCCGCTCCGAGGCCGATTTCACTGCGATGCTCAGGAACAATAGGCGACACAATGGAGTCACGTGGTACAGCCAACGACGACAATAGCTGCCTTCGAGACCTTTCTGCAACGTGGTCCCGGGTTTCGGCACCAAAAAATTGTTGGCGCGACTATTCACCGCGCACTAAATCGACGAACTTCAAAACCTGGCAGCCTTTTAATGATCGAATGGGGGTGGATTTACGATATATGGCTGGGGCACACTGAACTGGAGAGAAAAAGCACTGACGAGAAGTGAATGTGGGGATCTTCTTTCACCGACGCGAGAGATATTGCAAAGCATGTGTACTGTGCGATAGTCGAATTATAACTGATTTTATTGCTCATCGTTAATTGTCTCCTTAGTGTCGATGCATGTGTGTGCAATTTAAATGGTTGTTCTTCGTGTATTGTGTATGTATAAAACAATAGTAATGAGGGTACTATAGACTAGGTAAGGATGTGTAGTGGTTTATAAATTGTGTTCTTAAATTGTAGTATTAAATGTTAAGGTTCAAATCATCTCCAACAAGGGACTTTAACCCGAAGGTCATTCGTCCCTTCTTCAAATGAATCAAAACAAAGCACAGCTGGTGCCTGCGATTATCACACTGCAACAAAATGAGCAGTTCAACTTGAATGTTGAATCAGTTCAGTGCACGTGGATACAAAATGAAATAAAACATGCTTGCTGTGTGCTCAAATCAAAATGTCCGATGTTACTACAGTTAACTCTCCCTAACTCGATATTTCGTTTCTCGATATCGAGTTAGAGAACCATAGATAAAGTTGGTTTTCATGGCTACCTCGATGGTCCCTTGAATAGCATTTACACTGGTTTTGTGTTCTATAACTCGATACCTCCCTAACTCGATGGTCCCTTCAATATCGAGTTAGGGAGAGTTGACTGTATAACTGAAACAAAATGACCGAAGTGAATGTCCAATGTAACAATTGTTGAAACAGAACGACCTATGTGATTTATCCTATGTACATATTTTTGGTCAAAACGTCCTATCTGATGTTTTTATAGATTTCAGTGTAATTTCCAAATAAATTGACAAAATTTCATTTCTTACGTTGAACTCTATTACACTGCTTCCCTCTACAAGCAACATAGTGGGGAAAAATTGTTTCATTTTGATACAGTTTCAAAATATATTTTCACAACCTTCAAGCTCGATTTACTCGAAATGTGTGAATTGTTAGATAGGCCGTTTTGAAAAGTTACGCGAGAATTGTTCCCTGGGACCTGCCATATTTTTAAATCGATCGTTAAAAATTGTTGAGATTGTAGTGTCGCACCCGTAGGTAGAATATACGGGAATCGTCGGTGGTAGTATTTAGAGGTACGTTATGCTGTGCTTAGAGGAAATGAATAGGGTCCTAAAGCCCTGTCTCAATTTTAGTACCACACGTTTAAGTTTAGGGCAGAAACACATGTTTACTCAATTTTTAAATGATTTTCATTGGTTTAAGTACAAAAAACATTTTTTTTTATGATTTTTGAGATTTTGTCACACCCTTTGGTTTAAACTCAAATGTTGGGTATTTTTTGTTTTCCGTGTCCCTTTCGAAATGTCAGATAGGAACAACCCCAGTGTTAAAACTATATGCCCTGTGGCATTTTTGTCGAAAAGTGAATGTCAAACAAGATCACAAGTGTCAAGGTTCATATTTGGAACCATTTTTAAAATTGAAGTTTAAAAATGTTATAGCCGTTATTTGAGCTGGAAAACTTGCTAAAGTAGTTGCAATAACATGCTATTTTGTATTATTAAATAAAAACAAGAATTCATTTAACATTTTAGGACCCAATTGTAGATACCTGGATGAAATAAAAGGAACAGCAGTTGTTAGTTGAGTTATCAGTCAGTAGCTGTCTGCAGAGGAATTGACTAGCTTGTTTTCTTTGTACTCAATAAGCTATCCTGGAATTGGAATTGTCTTTGTGTACTTCCAATAAAAATGTGGTCGATGGACATCGATGAGAGTGTGACGTCTGTTGGTCTTTGCTGTTACCATACGTTGTATAGTGTTTTTGTATTGTTGTGCGGCGCTCATTTCAAATCCACATCCAACGGCGGCGATAACACGCTTACAATATATGCAACTAAGTTCTTGTAAAACGTTTTTGAAGCTGAAAATTAATGTTGATATTCAACGACATGCTTCAAAGTTTCTACAAATTTGTGTAAACAACGCTTGAACAAAGGTTGGCCATGAAAAGTACTAAAATGTTATTGAACATGATTCTGGAATAAAACTGCCATGTGTCTGTTAAATGAATGAATGTTTGTTGGGAATTCAGATGCAATGTCGAAATTCAAGTAGTCTTGGATTTTTTTCGTTCTTTAAGGACGCGAATGTTTCAAGTTTGTCTAATCTGCAACATAATATGTTATTATGGAGATTTTTATTATCACTGCGATGGTAATGGTAATATCAACATTTCAGACACACAAATTTCATAACGCTGAAGGGGGACGATGGGTACCCTCAAAATGTTACAGCTCATTTTAAATTTGCAAAATATTCATACAAAAAGTGTTACGAGGGGATGGTTGGGTGTCGAAAATGGTTATTTTCGGCGTTATGAAATTTTGAATAAACCTGTTCGGTTCAAAACCGAAGTTTAGTTTTATGTCATTTTTGTTTTATTTGTTTTACACCATTTTGTTTGAATTTAGCCCTAAAATCCATTACCTTTATGTAAACCCAAAATCATTGCCCCCTTTTCCCCAATCCCCATGTTAATTAGTCATTGCGCCTTTTCCCCAATATCCACAAAAGTCAATACCTTTCCCCATTCCCGAAACGAAAAGTAATAAATGTTAGTTTGTAAGTCAACCAATCCAAAAGTCAGCCAGAATGACAGTATTTCCCATCGCAGCAACCCTGTCCCATCCAGCTTTGTAGTTTTTGTTCTTTTTGTTGTTTTTGTTTCGCCTTTTGACGTTTCCATGAAGATGGGAGGAGCCTATAAGCCATTTTATGAGACGTTTCGAATCATATGGTTTCCGTTTGTTTACCAGCTTTGAAAGTTTCTGGCGGGCCGATTTATTTACGTTTCTTCTAGCGCTACATTTGGAAGGAGCTTATTCAACAATGGCGCTGGTGGCAGTGTAACAAAGTTTTTAATTTTCGCATGTAAAATTGAAATCAGCAGGCAGAGAAGATATTTTTCATTTACAGGTAATATAATACATGTAAACCGAGTAGAACCATGCGCTGAAAGAGACGCGGACGTCATCGCCAACAAAAATGTGACCAGCGTCATTCAGATATCAGGCTAGTTTTTTGAAGAACAACAATGAGCGGCCCGCCAGAAAACGTCATTCGAACGTCTCGTAAAATGGCTTATTAGAATCAGTCGATTGCCAAGATGCTAAAAACATAGGTATATAAGTGAACCACATTGCGCAATGCGCATCAGTATTTTTGTAACCGTTGGAGAGTGAACACCAAGAATAAATCGCCGATTGAATTAGAAACCACCAGTTTTTCCTTTCACCGAAGAGCATCCAGTTCCTGTCCTCCACTGCTAAGTCGAGCCGATCGCTGCTGCTGCCGAAACCATCGATTCAAGATACAGTCCACCGTTCGTCGCTGGCAATTGATTTGTCCGTTCGTTCCTGTCCACAAATTGATCCCACCCGAGGTAGTCGATTGTGGACACGGTTCGTTTGCACGCGGAAAACCAATTGTCTAGCAGCATTCGAGTTCCGCCGCTTCTGGAACAGCAACAAGGGTTCCATAGTAGCGTTTGTCCCCTCGATTCGATCCACAGTCAGACCTTTCCGGTAAGGGCCCATTCACAAATTTCATAACGCTGGAGGGGGTGGGTGGGTGTCCAAACAATGTTACGGCCCATACAAAAAACTGAATAATATTCATACAAAAAGCGTTACAAGGGGGTGGGTGGGTGTCCAAAATAGCCAATTTTAGCGTTATGAAATAAATGAATGAGCCCTAATCTGCTGTGGGCACCGTTTCGACTGCACACGGACAACCTACTAGCCCTGGCCTGTTGTTGTTAGCCAGTCGCTGGAACCGATTGCGCACCCGCCAGGATCCCGTTCCCTCCCGTTTGCCACTTTGTGCACCGCACAAAATCCTTCCGTGGATTTTTCTTTCAGAGCACTGGCGATCAAATGTGAGGTTATGTTGCGAAAGTTTTGCAATTTCAAATGAATATTTACGCTTCCCTGTGCTTTAAATTGCTAACTTTTTATCAGTTAAATGATTATGGTTTTTTTTTTCTTCCACAGTTATCACAAGTCACTTCGACTAGAATGCGCTAATCACCATTCAGAACAACGCCATCTTCGTATTTTAGCTTTGCGTTAGATCACCAATATTTGGACCCATTCACATATTTCATAACGCTGAAGGGGGTGGGTGGGTGTCATCGTGCTGTTACGGCTCATACAAAATTTGTAAAATATTCATACAAAAAGCGTTACGAAGGGGTGGGTGGGTGTCGAAAATGGCATTTTGTTTTTACCTTTTCGTTTATTTGAAGGCTCAAGCGCCCTAAGGCATTACGGAGCCGAAATCATGATAATCATACAAATAAAATAAATTATTTGATAATTGAAAATTATTGTTTTCGAGCATTCTTCTTGGGTGGAGATTGCAGTTGATTTTCCACCGGAAGTGTTCGGTGATGTTGAGACAGATCTTGTTTATATTTCTCTTGCCGACTTTTCCTCTCCGCTTCCCAGTGCTCCTTCTGCTCCTTTTCCTGCCTTCTCAAATTTTCTTGGTACCGTCGCTGCATGGATTTTTCATTTTTCCGGTATTCTTCTTGACGTCTTCGCTTTTCTGCTTCGTGCTTCGCCCAATTTTCTGCCAAATTCTTTTCATATTTGTTTCTATAAACAACCGGTTCCGTTTCTATCGATGCTCCTTGATCTTCGATGTGTGTAATCTCCGTTGAAGCAGGTTCCAACTGCACCTCTTCAACTACTTCTTCCTCCAAAACTTCTATGATTTCCGGTTCAGCTAATACGGGACTGCCCTGAATAACGGCAGCAGCATAAGTATTAACTGATTTATTACCTTGTCTTTCTTTCGTATGTTGCTTCCGTGCCGCATTTTGTGGACAGGAATTTCTACGGTGACCCTCCTGTTGGCACAGAAAACATTTATTTTTCAGCTCCTCATAGAACACCTTCCCTCTCCATTGAAGAACGTCCACCGTCGGGGGATGTCTTTGTCAACTTCCATGTACACGCCTCGTACACCATTGAACATATGGTCGAGGCCTAGGTTCGGTGGGAACTTCTCTCGAATCACTATTTCAATTTTTCCATATACTCCTAATACCAACGCCACATCCTCGTCAGAAATCTCTGGAGGGATATCAAAAATCCGCACGTAAGAGCATCTTTAACGGGGGCGACTATTCGGGTGATTAAAATGATCACCCCCAGAGTTGTCATTTTAGTTTAGTCACTCATTCTCACACCGGTGGCTACCATATTTAGAGCAGCCGTAACGGTGCGCGACTAAACTAAATTACATAGCGCAGTATCATTACGCTGATCCGTACCGGGCGCTGCTAACCGGGGTAGCAAAATGACAGCGCTCCCTTCGGAAAGCATCGGGTGAGCAAATTTAGCAGCGCGATAGTTGCGCTGCTATTCGATTTGAATTCAAGCATATGGTGTGGGATATGAAATTCTGGTTGGAGTTTTGGAAATCTGATGCGCATGAAGTAGAAATTTCAAAATTTTGGGAATTCGGGTAAACCTTCAAGATTTTGATAAGAATACTAGGAATCTGATGCAATTATTGGAAATCCGATAGAAGTTTATGAAATATTCGAAAATCCTCGTGAGAATTTATCGATTTCGGAGAATTATGGGATTTTGGGATTCCGACTGGAATCCACGGGATTTCGCCTGGAATCCTCGGGATTTCGACTGAAAGCCTTGGGATTCCGACTGGAATCCTTGGGATTCCGACTGGAATCCTTGGGATTCCGACTGGAATCCTTCACTCAAGAAAACAGCTCCCTTAAATAAAGGTGCATTTGCACATACATTGGTCGAATTTTCATTCTCATTAATTGTATGTGTACCTCATGTTCATTATGCTAGTAATAAATACCATGTATTTGAGTAACATCTATATCATTTGAAGAACATTCGAAGTATGTGCAAAGTTCATACCCTTCTCGAATACATGGAGTAAACAAACATGGCCTCTGAAAAATGTTTCCGCGATTGTAATCTTCTCGGTGTACTCTAATAGCTGTATTTCGGTGATATCTTGATTGAATACACAGGTATTTATAAAAGAAAAAAAACTATTCTAGAGGTTTTATAACACTTATTTACATTTGTGCAGATGCGGGAATCATGAAGCAGAGATTTCCTGAATAGCATCGGGACCAAATGTTGCAAGCCATAAATTAAATCGAAGATAAGTTCCACCAAGAATGTTAATATGCGGATGTAATTTCCGCGTGATAAATAATCTTTTAATAATTAGTTTATTTTAATAAATGTTTATTTCGTATGCTCATTATAACTGTTCATTATTTATTGTTTCTTGGATCTTATTTCATTGGAATCATGTGTGTGTGTGATTCCGGTGAAATATTCCTGATCCTAGGAATGAAAAGTGGAAATTCTTGCATTTAATACTAAGAAAAAAAGTCGATATAGGTGACCAATAAATTCCATTTGAGCCAGCTATGAAAAGTATGTGTTTCGATTATGGAGTAAATATGAAGTAATCATGATTTCAATGAAGATGAAGATTGGTGATGATTTATTGGTTTCGCACATACTATGTATGTGCAAACCCCCATTGCAAAAATCCATATGGGTTGGCACATGAATCAAATGAGAAGTTTATCTTGAGTGTTGGGATTCCGACTGGAATCCTTGGGATTCCGACTGGAATCCTTGGGATTCCGACTGGAATCCTTGGGATTCCGACTGGAATCCTTGGGATTCCGACTGGAATCCTTGGGATTCCGACTGGAATCCTTGGGATTCCGACTGGAATCCTTGGGATTCCGACTGGAATCCTTGGGACTCCGACTGGAATTGGAAAGAGATTTTGATAAGAATACCGATTGGAATCCTTGGGATTCCGACTGGAATTCTTGGGATTCCGACTAGAATCCTTGGAATTCCGACTGGAATCCTTAGAATTCCGACTGGAATCCTCAGGATTCTGACTGGAATTGGAAAGAGATTTTGATAAGAATACCGACTGGAATCCTCCGAATTCCGACTGGAATCCATGGGATTCCGACTGGAATCCTTGGAAGTGCGACTGGAATCTTCGGGATTCCGGCTGGAATCCTTGGGATATCGTCTGGAATCCTCGGGATTTCAGCTGGAATCTTGGGGATTTCGGCTGGAATCCTCGGGATTCAGACTAGAGTCCTCGGGATTCCAGTCGGAATCCCAAGGATTCCAGTTGGAATCCCAAGGAATCCAGTCGGAATCCCAAGGATTCCAGACGATATCCCAAGGATTCCAGCCGGAATCCCGAAGATTCCAGTCGCACTTCCAAGGATTCCAGTCGGAATCCCATGGATTCCAGTCGGAATTCGGAGGATTCCAGTCGGTATTCTTATCAAAATCTCTTTCCAATTCCAGTCAGAATCCCGAGGATTCCAGTCGGAATTCTAAGGATTCCAGTCGGAATTCCAAGGATTCTAGTCGGAATCCCAAGAATTCCAGTAGGAATCCCAAGGATTCCAATCGGTATTCTTATCAAAATCTCTTTCCAATTCCAGTCAGAATCCCAAGGATTCCAGTTGGAATCCCAAGGATTCCAGTCGAAATCCCAAGGATTCCAGTCGGAATCCCAAGGATTCCAGTCGGAATCCCAAGGATTCCAGTCGGAATCCCAAGGATTCCAGTCGGAATCCCAAGGATTCCAGTCGGAATCCCAAGGATTCCAGTCGGAATCCCAAGGATTCCACTCGGAATCCCAAGGATTCCAGTCGGAATCCCAAGGATTCCACTCGGATTCATAAACAATCTCAAAAATTTCCGATGGAATTCTAATAATTCCGCACCAGAATATAATAGATATGCCAGCAGAGTTACAAAAATTCCCAACCTGAATTGATCACCATTATTTTCACAACTCATATGTTAACCCAAAAAGCAACGACCGGTACGGAAACGAGTTACTAAATATGGTAGCCACCGGTGTGAGAATGAGTGACTAAACTAAAATGACAACTCTGGGGGTGATCATTTTAATCACCCGAATAGTCGCCCCCGTTAAAGATGCTCTTAGTAACTCGTTTCCGTACCGGTCGTTGCTTTTTGGGTTAACATATGAGTTGTGAAAATAATGGTGATCAATTCAGGTTGGGAATTTTTGTAACTCTGCTGGCATATCTATTATATTCTGGTGCGGAATTATTAGAATTCCATCGGAAATTTTTGAGATTGTTTATGAATCCGAGTGGAATCCTTGGGATTCCGACTGGAATCCTTGGGATTCCGAGTGGAATCCTTGGGATTCCGAGTGGAATCCTTGGGATTCCGACTGGAATCCTTGGGATTCCGACTGGAATCCTTGGGATTCCGACTGGAATCCTTGGGATTCCGACTGGAATCCTTGGGATTCCGACTGGAATCCTTGGGATTCCGACTGGAATCCTTGGGATTCCGACTGGAATCCTTGGGATTTCGACTGGAATCCTTGGGATTCCAACTGGAATCCTTGGGATTCTGACTGGAATTGGAAAGAGATTTTGATAAGAATACCGATTGGAATCCTTGGGATTCCTACTGGAATTCTTGGGATTCCGACTAGAATCCTTGGAATTCCGACTGGAATCCTTAGAATTCCGACTGGAATCCTCGGGATTCTGACTGGAATTGGAAAGAGATTTTGATAAGAATACCGACTGGAATCCTCCGAATTCCGACTGGAATCCATGGGATTCCGACTGGAATCCTTGGAAGTGCGACTGGAATCTTCGGGATTCCGGCTGGAATCCTTGGGATATCGTCTGGAATCCTTGGGATTCCGACTGGATTCCTTGGGATTCCAACTGGAATCCTTGGGATTCCGACTGGAATCCCGAGGACTCTAGTCTGAATCCCGAGGATTCCAGCCGAAATCCCCAAGATTCCAGCTGAAATCCCGAGGATTCCAGACGATATCCCAAGGATTCCAGCCGGAATCCCGAAGATTCCAGTCGCACTTCCAAGGATTCCAGTCGGAATCCCATGGATTCCAGTCGGAATTCGGAGGATTCCAGTCGGTATTCTTATCAAAATCTCTTTCCAATTCCAGTCAGAATCCTGAGGATTCCAGTCGGAATTCTAAGGATTCCAGTCGGAATTCCAAGGATTCTAGTCGGAATCCCAAGAATTCCAGTCGGAATCCCAAGGATTCCAATCGGTATTCTTATCAAAATCTCTTTCCAATTCCAGTCGGAGTCCCAAGGATTCCAGTCGGAATCCCAAGGATTCCAGTCGGAATCCCAAGGATTCCAGTCGGAATCCCAAGGATTCCAGTCGGAATCCCAAGGATTCCAGTCGGAATCCCAAGGATTCCAGTCGGAATCCCAACACTCAAGATAAACTTCTCATTTGATTCATGTGCCAACCCATATGGATTTTTGCAATGGGGGTTTGCACATACATAGTATGTGCGAAACCAATAAATCATCACCAATCTTCATCTTCATTGAAATCATGATTACTTCATATTTACTCCATAATCGAAACACATACTTTTCATAGCTGGCTCAAATGGAATTTATTGGTCACCTATATCGACTTTTTTTCTTAGTATTAAATGCAAGAATTTCCACTTTTCATTCCTAGGATCAGGAATATTTCACCGGAATCACACACACACATGATTCCAATGAAATAAGATCCAAGAAACAATAAATAATGAACAGTTATAATGAGCATACGAAATAAACATTTATTAAAATAAACTAATTATTAAAAGATTATTTATCACGCGGAAATTACATCCGCATATTAACATTCTTGGTGGAACTTATCTTCGATTTAATTTATGGCTTGCAACATTTGGTCCCGATGCTATTCAGGAAATCTCTGCTTCATGATTCCCGCATCTGCACAAATGTAAATAAGTGTTATAAAACCTCTAGAATAGTTTTTTTTCTTTTATAAATACCTGTGTATTCAATCAAGATATCACCGAAATACAGCTATTAGAGTACACCGAGAAGATTACAATCGCGGAAACATTTTTCAGAGGCCATGTTTGTTTACTCCATGTATTCGAGAAGGGTATGAACTTTGCACATACTTCGAATGTTCTTCAAATGATATAGATGTTACTCAAATACATGGTATTTATTACTAGCATAATGAACATGAGGTACACATACAATTAATGAGAATGAAAATTCGACCAATGTATGTGCAAATGCACCTTTATTTAAGGGAGCTGTTTTCTTGAGTGAAGGATTCCAGTCGGAATCCCAAGGATTCCAGTCGGAATCCCAAGGATTCCAGTCGGAATCCCAAGGCTTTCAGTCGAAATCCCGAGGATTCCAGGCGAAATCCCGTGGATTCCAGTCGGAATCCCAAAATCCCATAATTCTCCGAAATCGATAAATTCTCACGAGGATTTTCGAATATTTCATAAACTTCTATCGGATTTCCAATAATTGCATCAGATTCCTAGTATTCTTATCAAAATCTTGAAGGTTTACCCGAATTCCCAAAATTTTGAAATTTCTACTTCATGCGCATCAGATTTCCAAAACTCCAACCAGAATTTCATATCCCACACCATATGCTTGAATTCAAATCGAATAGCAGCGCAACTATCGCGCTGCTAAATTTGCTCACCCGATGCTTTCCGAAGGGAGCGCTGTCATTTTGCTACCCCGGTTAGCAGCGCCCGGTACGGATCAGCGTAATGATACTGCGCTATGTAATTTAGTTTAGTCGCGCACCGTTACGGCTGCTCTAACGAACGTTGGTTCCTGCCGGAGACATAAGAACGTCTACCGTTTTTCCATTGGAATAGCTGAATTTGGCTGATTCCAGGTTAGACTGCAGTGCATCCTCCATTGCGGCAGTAGTTCTGAATTTAATGCACAGACTCCTGTCCTCCCCCATCTTATACACGGTTTCCATGTCCATTACATCGGCATTTAACTGCTTTACGAACAAAGAAATTTCGATCCACGTTGGACGTGGTGCCGACGTAGGAAAACGAAATTTCACCGTGTTTTCAATCATTACGATAATCGATTGGTGTTGAAATACCGCACAAAAATAACGAGCGATACGAACTTGAATACAAAGCCGTTTGATAAAATGCAAAAACAAACTACCGTGTGCTATTCATCAGCACTCCGTGTACCGGCTGCTGCTGCGTCTGAATGCGACGAGAGCAAAACAACAACTGTAAATGGCAATTTTTAGCGTTATGAAATTTGTGAACAAACCCTTTTCTATCCGGGCAACTGCGGATGAAAATTAAATGTGATTTTTTCTGCGTGTGTTGACCTGGATGTCGACTTAGGGTTCATTCAAATATTACGTAACACAAAATTTTCTAATTTTAGACCCCCTCCCTCCCCCACGTAACAGCTTTTGTATGGAAAATTTTAATTTTTTGTATGGACCGTAACACTATGTAACACCCCCTGTTGCGTTACGAAATATTTGAACGTTCCCTTATGCGCTTGACTGACACCCCTTCCGAATCGATATAAGGATTCTGCAGTTCGTTCCGTTTGACGTTTGTTCGATTTGCGTCAAGCTTGAAAAAACGAACGCGATTTGGAACGAAAAACAGAAGTTTTGCACTTTGCTGTTAGAAACGTATTTTGTGCAGTGAAATATACTGGAATATTATTCATCCTTTCAATTGCAGGTGAATATTCAATCGCTACAATATAAGTAAAAGAAAAATTACTGTAAATTTAGTGATATTCATTGCCAGCATCACGGGGAGTGAATCCTCCAAACAATGTCGGAAGCAAACAAAACAAGCCTCCGTCGCATTATGCGATAAATTTGCGACCACAAAATGCTTTCAAGGCTATTGATGGCTGCTACAGAGGGTGAATTTTTCTGTACTGCTAATATTTAAAAGTTAATTTTGTACTCTAACTTGATCGGTTCATTAGAATGCGTCATTTATCAATTTCCTGGTTAATAATGCTTTCCGCAATGCATATGAAGGGAAATCTGCACAATACAGTGAACTCTTCCTTAGTCGATATTGTCCTGACATTGTCAAGACAAGCGGCCTAATATTGTGCGATCCGCGACTTTTTTTCTCATATTTATCTGACTCGTTGATTGTTCAAGCTACTTCAAGTTAGAACATACCAAGGCTATTAACAATTTCAAGCTTAGGATTTCAATTTGATGATTAGGTACATTATCTTTTCGATTGTTGCAAACTTACTTAATTTCATGATTTAATATAATACAGAATTTACGGTTACAGCTCTCTTTTTAGAGACTAAGTCTTGGTCTCTTATTTTTATGTTGGTCTATTTTTAATGGAAGGTCTCTAAGTCTCTTTTTAACCAAAACGGTCACTAAAGTCTCTACTTTCCTCTTTCCACTTGAAGTGAATTCTGATACATAAATCTAGAGGCCAGAGAAACCTACATAGAATCTTAAGCGCATATTCTCCAGGAATTCCTTTTCAAATCCATAGAGGAAAAGCGCTTCAGGAATTCTTCTGGTAATATTTCAAGAGGTCTCTACTAAATACGTTCAGGAGCTCCTCCAAGCATCTCTCTAGAATTCCCTAGGAGACCGTTCCCAAAAACTCTTCTAGGAATTCGTCCAAAAATTTCCACAAAGATATTTCAATGAATTTCAATTTTTACAAGAATTACTCTCAAGATTTTCCCAGATATTATTCCAGGGTTTCATCCACAATTTTTTTTACACTTATTCTTCCACCGATTTCTCCAGTAGTTACTCTACCAGACCTACCAAATATTTCTAAAGTTCTTACTAAAAAAATCCTAAAACTTCGTCCTAGATTTTTTTTTTGACAAACAACCATAGGCTCTTCGTTCTGCTGAACCATCCGGCTGGAAAACCTTTGTACAAATGTTTCCAGTTTAAGTAAAGTCTGTCGGCTGAAAAAAATCCTTGCAAAATCTAAGGATTTCTAAGTGAACGAAATTCGCTTACCTAATGGTGACTTTACTTCTTCTAATGAAGAAGTCTTAGAATGTTTATCCAATACACACTTCCCCGGATGTGTGGACATAGCATCTACGAATGAATCAAATGTCTTTTCATGTAGTTATGAGTCTCTGGCTTCGGCTATCAGTTCGTAACTACCTACTGAATCGATTCAATGGGCACTTAATAATTTCGCTCTTTTCAAATTTCCAGGAGCAGATGGGATTTATCCTGTTCTGCTCCAGAAGGGAGAGTTCATCAAACATGTTTTGAAAAAGGTGCTTGTAAGGAGTTTTGCCTCCGGGTATATTCCCAGATCCTGGCGTGATATTACTCTAAAGTTCATCCCGAAAGGAGGGCGTGCGTCGTATGAAGAAGCGAAAAGTTTTAGACCAATCAATCTAACCTCTTTTCTTCTGAAATGTCTGGAACGCATTATCGATCATCACATCCATGATGTTTATTTGGAAAACATGCCTCTTCATGCGAATCAACATGCTTCCCAATCTAGAAAGTCCACAGTGACTCTTACACAAAGTTGTATACGATATCGAGAAAGCATTCGAATGCTCGGAAACCGATATCTCTTCTCGGCATTGCGGCAAGCTGCGATTTGAAAATTGAGTGTTAGCGGATTGCAATCTCGTAGCAGATATGCTATTGAAGCAACTCAACAATAGGGTCCTAAAGCCCTGTCCCAATTTTAGTGCCAAACGCTTAAGTTTAAGCCAAAAACACATGTTTACTCAATTTTCTAATGTTTTCCGTTGGTTTAAGCCCAAAAAAAATTTTTTTAGATTTTGTCACATCCAACTCAAATTTTGGGTGTATTTTGTTTTCCGTGTCCCTTACGAAATGTCAGATAGGAACAACCCCAGTGGTCGAACTAAAATCCCTGTGGTATTTTTGTCGACTAAGCGAACGTCAAACATGATCAAAAGTGTCAAAGTTCATTTATGAACCAAATTTTTAAATTAAAGTTTAAACATGATATAGTCATTATTTGAGCGGGAAAAATTGCTAAAGTAGTTACAGTAACATGCTTTTTCGTGTTATTAAATAAAAACAAGATTTCATTAAAAATTTTAGGACCCAATTGCGGTTTTCCAACTTATACTTCCCTGGGCATAAAGTATCATCGTACCTGCCAGTCTGCCACACGATATACTAATGCAAAAAATGGCAACTTTGGCCAAGAAAGCTCTCAGTTGATAACGGTGAAAGTGCTCATAAGAACACTAAGCTGAGAAGCATGCTCTGTCCCAGTGAGAACGTAAATGCCAAGAAGAAGAAGAAGATTAATGTGACTGATCAAGTAAAGTATGTCGGAGTCATTCTAGATTTTAAACTTTCATGGACAACTCACATTGATTTCAGAGTCAAAAAAGCTTGCATGGGCTTCGGACAATGCCGGCGAATCTTTGGTAAAACTTGGAGCCTTAAATCCATGTATATCAAATTGATTTACACAACAGTTGTTCGACCAATATTGACATATGGATGTCTTTTGTGGAGGCAAAAGTGCGAAGTGAGAACAATCCAATCCAAATTGGACCATCTCCAAAGGATGTGCTTGATGGCGATGCCTGGTGCGTATTCACTATGTGCCACTACACATATATTTTAAACAAGAAGCACTTTCTTGCTCTTACCGTTGGATCTACTGAAGAAAAATCCAATGAGTCGTAGATCAAAACACACTTCGTTGTTTCCACTTTTGGTGAAATGGGACAAAATTGTCCTTGCTCCAAGTGATCTCACAATTGCTTGTCACTTCCTTACAGGACATTTACCACACAATTCCCTTCACGGGAAGACTGGACGTCTGGCTATCTGGAAAGAAGTATATCAAACAATATAGAGTGTCACACGGATGCCTCCCTCCTTGAAGCTAGAGCTGGTGCTGCTGTATATTCTCGTAAGCTAAGGCTGAATCAATTTCACTCACTTGGTAGACACTGCACCGTTTTTCAGGCTGAAATATTTGCTCTTGTGTGTGGAGTGCAACTTGAACAGCACGTAATGGGTAGTCTGAATATTTTTATATGTATGAAATCACCTCGATCTGAAATGTTTGATGTAATTCAAACAAGTTGGTACCGTAATCCATAACTTTAAAATTATCTTTTCAACGGGAGCAGCTTATTTGACATGAAGCCATGTTGCATAAGGTTATTTGGCATAACACCGTTCGGCATAATGATCATTTGACATAACTAGAATTATATCCCTTCTTTCTAGATGGAATTTGTTTATGTCAAACTGTGTTATGCTGAATGACCCAGAACCCGTTTTTACTCGTCACTAAAAATATACAGACTCAGAATCTTTGTTTTTTAGCATAAAACCGTGTATCGTCTAAAAAATGTGCTTATTTTAAAGGAAACGAGGAAAGCTTACTTAAATGTGTATTATACGGATTTTCGTACTTTATTTCAGTAAATAAAGGGCGCAATTTATAAGTTGCATAAGTTTTGGCAACTTTTTCTAGGGACTCAAATTTAGTGGATAAGATAAATCTTTACTCTTACATATAATTTTGTCTGTGTTTGATTTCTTATCTTCTTCTTCTTTCTGGCGTTACGTCCCCACTGGGACAGAGCCTGCTTCTCAGCTTAGTGTTCTTATGAGCACTTCCACAGTTATTCACTGAGAGCTTACTATGCCAATGACCATTTTTGCATGTGTATATCGTGTGGCAGGTACGAAGATACTCTATGCCCTGGGAAGTCGAGAAAATTTCCAACCCGAAAAGATCCTCGACCGGTGGGATTCGAACCCACGACCCTCAGCTTGGTCATGCTGAATAGCTGCGCGTTTACCGCTACGGCTATCTGGGCCCCTTATATGGTAATCAATTTCGCCTCAGAGTGTGAATTTTTATTTTTGAGGTTATTTTATCATCTGGTCAATGTTGTTTTATCCCAAATCAATTACGTAGGCTGACAGTGATCAGCTAAGAACTGATTTTCTCGAAATTAGTTATCTGGAATAACACACTGAACCCTCACTCGATATTTCGTATCTCGATATCGAGTTAGAGAGCCATAGTAAAAGTTAGTTTTCATGGCTACCTCGATGTTCCCTACTAGAAATCAAATTTCATGGTTACTATGATGGTCTCTTTAAACAGCTTTCCAAGGAGTTTCTGTTACATGACTCGATATTTCCATAATTCAATAAAAAAAAAAAATCTGACAAAATTGTCGGCATCGATGTAGTCCTACAGTGATACCTCCATGAGTCGATGTTCCATGACTCGATATCGACTCATGGAACCATACTAAAAACATAATTTCATGGTTACTATGATGGTCCCTAGAAGCAGCTTTCCAAAGAATTGCTGTTCCATGACTCGATATTTCCATGAGTCGATGGTCCCTTCAATATCGACTCATGGAGGTTTCACTGTATTATTGACCCTAAATTGATACATCAATTTGAAAAAAAATGCACCAATCAAACCAGAAAAAAACATCTGTTTATGAACAAACTGATATTTATTTTCAGAATATATTCCCAGAAAAGACAACGTTTTACGCAGCCATCATGAGTTCCGAAGAAAGCACAGAACCAACCACCACTGAGCAAACTACCGTCGATCAATCGGAAGAAGTAAGTACAAAAAAGCATACAAAAAAGAATCAATATCAGGGTATCTCATTTACAGCAGGAGCAACAACAGTCGGTTAGTGAATTGGAGAAGCAAGAGGAAGCTAAAATGAAGGCCAAGTATGGCCCAAATGCAGGCCTGGGTGCTCGTGGCCTTGGCGGCCATTCAGCGTTCTTACAGAAGCGTCTCCAGAAGGGGCAAAAGTACTTCGATTCAGGCGATTACCAAATGGCCAAACAGAAAGGTGGTGGTGTGAAACAGGTGTTTGCCAATAAGGTTCCCACCGGCGAGGCCATTCCGACTCCAGAAACGGTCCCAGTGAGAAAAACCTCGATCATCCAAACCTGCAACAAGTTTCAAAGTTAAGTAAGCTTTTTATGTACTTGCCTGTTTCATATAAACATTTATGATAGCCGCCCTTTTCCATCCCCGATCAATTTGGACAAAATATGTTTTAATTCTCATTGTACTATGTTGGTTCCCTTACACGAATTCCAGTTATCCGGACATGCTTATCCTTCACCCCTCCTTTCCGACATGTGACTATTTGTCAGTCGATCCCTTCCGCACTTCCGATTACTAGAATCAAATCATACAATTAGATACATATTTCAATTATTCAAAAATGTGCATTGCATCATCGTTATCAGTTTAAAAAAAAATAAATTTCGTAATTTAATACTTTAGTTCAGCAAGCAAACAAATATTGTAGGAAAGTACTATATATTAATAAAGAAAATAATTTGGTATGAAAAATCTCGGAGAGAAAAGGAATTCTAGCTTTTCAGTTGAAGTGCACACGTTACAATTCACACTGCACGCACCACTAGGGGATTCACACAGAAGGTTCATTCACTATCGTACGCCAATTCCCCGGTGGGCTTCAGAGGCCACAAGGGAAGAATAGAGAAGTGTCATCCCACGGAACGAAACTTGTTCTTCTGTGTAAGCGGAGAGTGTGTTTCAGTGTTCCATACTGTATATGTGAATAATTATCCATTTTAATTTAAATGCTGGGAAAACACATTTTTGATCGTTATGAGATATCACAGCCATGGAGGGTAGGATTGTTAAATTAATGTCAATGATTTCAACTGAACAATAAGATAGACCACTTTTTTGAGGTAAAACGCGACAAAATGAACCAATTAAGGAATGGACCATTGCATCTTTCTGAATACAAACTAAATAGAGTCCATGGAGAAACACTTAAAAAAGGATTGAAAGAACTTTCAGAAAAACTTCAGATGGAATCCCTACAATTTCTTTTAGAGGAATTACTAGAGGAGTCTAGTGGAATATCTGGAAAAACCTCGAAGGAATTCTACAAAGAACGCTTACCTAGCTAAATTATATAGAGAGATATTCGTGGAGGAATCCTCAAAGGAATGCTTGAATAAATTTCTGTATGAGATTTATTCTTGAAGGAAATTTTGTAAGTATTAAAGGTTGAATTTCTGTACAATTTTTTGGGGAAATTTCAGGTGGCAGATTTCTTTAAGAAAAGCGTCGGAATCGTTAAAAGAGATTTCTTCTTGAGTAATTTCAGAAATTTCTCTAAAGATTCTGCCATCAGAAATTCTTCCGCATTTCAATGGTTGTTTAGAGGATTTTCTCCATGATCATTTACAGGGACTGCCTCGAGAAAACGAGTCGAATTTAGCGTTTCGTTAGTGCACGCAAAAAAAAATCTGCGGTAAAAACTACCATTACTACTTAGCGCTCGCACCGGCAATTTTCAGCAGACCAGAAACGCGCTTGATTTTACAATGCCTGTAGTCGAAATCAGATTGTTGTAGAGTGTCCATCCCGGGACAAAAAATCCCGGGATTCGACAAATTTCGGGATTTCCCGTTTCCCGGGATTTTATTTCTGATATCCCGGGAATCCCTGGATTCCCGAAATGTACGTAGAATTTGATGAAAACCACTAAATTTCAATGAAAAACAATGATATTTTTCCTCACAATCAACCTTATTTGATAAAGCATAATGAAAAAGAGAATAAATTAATAATTCTAATTTACCAAGTAAGAAACGCATATATTTATAAGGCTATGCTGAGATAACAAATTTGCAAGTACACCTCTTCTTCTTTCTGGCGTTACGTCCCCACTGGGACAGGGCCTGCTTCTCAGCTTAGTTTTCTTATGAGCACTTACACAGTTATTAACTGAGAGCTTACTGTGCCAATGACCATTTTTGCATGCGTATATCGTGTGGCAGGTACGATGATACTTTATGACCTGGGAAGTCGAGAAAATTTCCAACCCGAAAAGATCCTCGACCGGTGGGATTCGAACCCACAACCCTCAGCTTGGTCTTGCTGAATAGCTGCGCGTTTACCGCTACGGCTATCTGGGCCCCTCAACTGCTGCAAATCGCAAGTCGGTACCATCTGTAAAAAGTTGTCATTGAGAAAATTGACTTTTTTTCATACAAATATTCAGAAAAATCCAGGAGATTGGAACATGTTTCGATTCTAATGAATTTGCTTTTCACTGTGTTACCTTTCCAAGAAAAATATAAAGTTTGGTCATCTTTCGATTCATTTTTGTGTTACACGATGCGAAAATTTTCAGTGGGACTGACATGCGTTTACTTTTCATTATGGGTCAATTCGACATGTTTTTTTTTCTTAATTTTACTGAACAAAAAGTGATTTCTCGTTAGTGCAGCTGAAAGATCATTAGAAGATATGATATAATGAGAGCTGATGTCAACTCAATTTTGACCAAAATGCAGATGCCACTGACTTGCGATTCACAGCAGTAAACTTCAGTCAGTAATTTTCAGTAATTATCTTTTAGCATGATCAACAATACCTACAATGATCTTTGATCGTTTCTTTTGTTCTAAAGTTATGGCTTTTCAAATGTTTGAAGCAAATTGCTTTAATATTATGACTTAAGTTTTTATACTTCCATTCATAAGTGTATATATAAAAAAATTGAAAAAAATTTATAGCAAAGCCGTAATTAGTCAAGCTCAGTTTTGATTTTTGTAGAAACCTAACAGATAATCTCATATTTCATTATTTCATTGAATAAACATTGTATTGTTAAATTTGAACTTCCATTTCAACCGAAATACTAGTTTTATTGAAAAATTGATAAATCCCGGGATCCCGGGATTTCCCGGGACAAGCATAGATTTTTGTCCCGTATCCCGGGACGAGAAAAATGGCCGGGAAATGGACACTATAGATTATTGTAAATTATTTCTGTCAAATGTACCAGTAATGTGCTGGGATGTGCCATAAACATAGTAAATTGATCTGAAATTCCATGGTAGTTTCATGAATAGGCGTAGTCAGCTAAAATAGTAATTTTTACCACAGAATTTTTTCCCGTGTGGTTTTGTTCTTTGGGTTAGTTTTGTTGGTGACAAAATTGATTTGTAGTAGACCAGTCGACGATGCATTATCAACTGGTGAGCTCGTTTCTCGTTTATGTAATTATGCAAAAAAAAAAATTGGTTCGTCAATCCATGTTTCGGCATACTCTTATCCATAACTTACATAATATATATTGAAAGACACATACCTTTTCTTAGGTTTTTGTAATTGCAAAACTCTGAATAGTTCGACACAAGAAGTGTCGACGTTTTCTTCACAGACTGATTAAAAACTAAACATGAATCAAAATCACTTACCCAATTGAATCCATATGCAATTCTCAAATCCTCCCTATTGACAGAATCTCTCCCCGTGATAATCATGAAGAACCTCAGGTACATACTCGGTCTCTAATAATAAAGAATACCACACTTATATTCCTTCCATTGCTTAAAGGCCGTAACACATACCGGAACATGGAAACACTTCAAACATGTCATGTTTTGTATTTATAAATTCTTTGAATGGTCGCGGTACCGACATATTTTATATTCAATCTTTATTTATGTAAATTTATAACTTTTTTAAATTGAGGTTACATGAATCGCATCACTTACCAAGGTGCACCCAGGTACCTAGTTTAGCTTCTGACTACCTGTTACTGCATCTTTAAAGGAATTTTAAACAAAATATATGCTTTTCACAAAGGTTTTGCATTTTTCCAACGAAGTAGTAACTAAAACCGTTCGGAAGATGTGCCACAATTTGTGCACATTAACGATATATGTAAAGCGCCCCACAAATGTCGAGTTAATGTTACAAGGTACCCACTTTAAATCAACTTAAATTGTATCTACTTATACAGTAATGCTAGCTTATATATACCGTTTATGTACATAAATTGCAGCTGGAGCATTATGGTTACTTGGGCAGTTATATCTTTGCATTATAATGGCACGCTATTTCGCTTTTTCTGGCATTATATGCGTATATAAACCTGTCAGGAATCAAATGACTACCCTATATGCTTATCGTACTCACTGGTTTCTCGGGTACACTCGGTCTTTCATTCATTCCATTCTCCAATGACCGGCGTCGTTGTTATCAATTATTCTTCCAATCATTTTGAAATTGTTTCATAAATTCCTTTATTTATTTATCCATAAATTATTTCAGGAAACTCTACAGCAATTATTTTAGTAATTCATCCGATTATTCATGTTCAAATATCAAACTTGAAGGATTCGGTCCAATATTTTTCAGGGATTTTCTCAGAAAATTCTACAGGATATTTTCTAGAAATTCAATTATTTGTTTTTCAAATAATTACTTACTCCTTGATACTTGATGGGCTACAATTCGCTACGATGAATCTGCGCCGAATGGATGAGTCTTCTCCACTGGGCTCGGTCTTGGGCCAATCGCTTCCAGTCGCCCTGAACGTTAAGTGCCCTTAAGTCCTCCTCAACTGCAAAAAGGCATCTTGTGCACGAAGTCGGCGGCCTCGTCCGGGTTCTCTGTTGAATATTATCTTTGCTTGTCGTTCTTCCGGCATACGGGCAACGTGATCAGCCCAACGCAGCCTGCCGTGTTTTATGTGCTTGACAATATCTACCTCTTTATACACTTGGTACAACTCGTGATTCATGCGACGCTGTAAGATGCCGTTTTCTAGTTTACCGCCGAGTATTGTTCGCAACACTTTACGTTCAAACACCCCGAAAGCTCTCCGGTCGACTTCCTTCAATGTCCACGATTCATGGCCATATAGGACAACCGGAAGGATCAGTGTCTTATACAACGCGAGTTTTGTTTTCGTTTGCAGGCTACGGGACTTCAGCTGGTTACGGAGCCCGTAGAAAGCCCGACTCGCAGCTGCAATACGTCTTTTCACCTCGCGGGTAACATCTTCAAACTTTTCACCACCTAGCATCATTTCGCTACCACTAACACGTCCGGACCCACGTTGACCACCAGCTATCATGTACTTCGTTTTTGTGGTGTTGATCGTGAGCCCGATCCTCGCTGTCTCCCTCTTGAAAGGCACGAACGCCAATCCCGATGATATCGATATCGTCCGCAAAGCCAAGCCGCCTCTTCTCTGCACACCGGCTCTCCTGATAGCACCTTCGAGCGCTATGTTAAACAACAAGTTAGAAAGAGCATCACCCTGTTTCAATCCATCTAAGGTTACGAACGATGACGAAATCTCGTCCACTACCGCACACTACATTTCAATCCATCAAGCGTTGCACGAATCAGTCACAAACAGATGATGAGTCTGCAAGTTGTACTCCCGGAATTTATCTAGGATTTGACGCAGGGTAAACATCTAATCCGTCGTTGATCGGCCCTCGAAAACCAGCTTGGTATTCGCCTCCTAATACGGTCTAAATCTGTTGAACAGAAATCCGGACATGATTGTGTACGCTGAATTAAGGAGTGTTATCCCTCGGTAATTGGCGCACTCCAGTCGATGCCCTTTCTTGTACAAAGGGCAAATGAGACCTTCCAACCAACTAGTAGGCATTTGTTCTTCCTCCCATATCCTCGAAATGATACGGTGAAGGAATTCGTGCAGCTGCTCACTTCCGTGTTTGAGAAGTTCGGCCGGGAGCTCATCCTTCCCAGCAGCCTTGTTGTTCTTCAGCCCATTGATAGCTTTCTTTACCTCATCTAGCGTTGGAGGTTCCACAGCCTGTCCATCGTCATCGATTTGAATTCTGCTACCAAATCCACTTCCGTTATCTCCGTTCAACAGTGACTCGAAATACTCTTTCCACCTAGCGGCCACCATTGTTTTATCCGTCAGCAAGTTTCCGTCGCGGTCATTGTACATGGCGAGAGACGGCGCTGTTTTTGCCCGCACATCATTGACGGATTCGTAGAACCGTCGCATGTCGTTCTATTCCATAGCTTCTTGCGCCTAAGCAATTACTGCCTCTTCATGCTCCTTTTTCTTTCTGCGATGGATCCATTTTTCGGCTGCCCTTGCTTACTTGTACCGCTCTCTGCTCTGACGGGCACCAGCATCCGGCATCTAGCCAAGTTCATCTCGTTCGTCAACCTCGTCGAACCAACCGTTCCTTGGTCTTCGTTGAGCCGTACCCACCACTTCTCGCGCTACTGTGCTCACCGCTCCTTGGACTGACTCCCAAAGATCGCTGAGGTTGACGCTTTCGTTGATTTCGCTAATCCGCTCGTCGAGCTTTGTATGGTAGTCCACTGCTTCACTATCTACTGATAGGCGTTGGATATTGAAACGCAACGATTGTCGGTTTCTAGAACTCGAAACGGTTGATTACCGCGCTCGAATTTTGCTTATAACAAGATAGTAATTTGAGTCTGAGGACCCCTGAAAGTTCTAACATCGATGACATTGGAAAAATGTCGGCCGTCTACACTCAAAAAAATCCAAACGTCATTGCTACGTGAAAAATCACGTAGATCATTCCAAATTCATTTTACCTCCACTTTACCTGACTAAGATAAAGATCACTAAGCCATTCATAACCATCAAATAGTGAATCGGTAATTGTTACTGAAGTTACCTATCGCACTTACGTGAAGTTCACGTAGGTGCCTAAGTTCATTTTGATATCTGAATGTTGTGCGTACATTCGGTGTTGAGCGCAAATCCTAAGATGGCGCCCGCTTGATTTTTGAGGAACTTCAGAAGCTGCTGGACTTTAAACCCTGTGTTAGATTGATTTCAAGGTAAATATGCTTTGAATACCGAAGAATCCCTGCATTACATCATATTTTATACCTGATTTATAATCTCTATCAATTATAGCACGCGAAGGCGAAGGCTACAACAAGACAGAATCAACTCACAACATTTGGGAAACAGGATTTATAATGCTCCGATTGAATATATAAATATCACAATCTTTTAGGTCTGTTTACATTTTCCAATTGGGAATTAGTTTTCTCCCAAAGCCTATTAGAGATAAGGTTGGTCTTTATTCCAGTTAAATTTAATGCAAAACCATCTAGGTCCTATTGAAACGCTTCGTAAAGGCTACCGGAAAATCCACGTAGCTCTTACGTGTAGCGCCGGTGGAATGGACGAAGTTCAAAAGTTCATGCGTTCATTCTGGGCTACCTATGATTAACGTAAGAGCTACGTGGAAAGTGCGATGGAAAAAAACCACGTATGTTTTCACGTAACAATGACGTTTGGATTATTTTGAGTGTACCAGAACATGGTCAATTTGGTTGCAAAGCTCGCCATTTGAGGGTTGCCAGGTGTGCTTGCGAATTTTCTTGCATGCAAAGTAGGTGCCACTTATGGCCATCCCCCTGGTGGCAGTAAAGTTCACTAAACGTAGGCCGTTGTCGTTGGTAACAGAGTGAAGGCTCTCTTTACCAATGATAGGGCGGAAGAAGTCCTCTTTTCCGACCTGCGCATTAGCGTCGCCGACGGAGCCGTGGTACCTGCGAAGGACCGGAAAGCTAGAGCCAAGGTAATTCTTCTCCTCGAACCGGTGAATTATGTTCACGTCAAGGAGGCGAAAACGACACAGGAAGTGTGGGGAAACCTGGAGCGGGCGTTCGAAGATTCAGGCCTAACCAAGCGGATCGGTCTCCTTCAAAAGCTGGTGAAAACCGATCTGATGAGCTGTTCGTCGATGTCCGAATATATGAATCGGATAATTTCGACGGCCCATCAACTCAACGAAATCGGATTCAACATTTCGGAGGAGTGGATTGGTGCCCTGCTGCTTTGCGGTCTGTCGAAGAAATACAGACCGATAGCAACCACAACCGTGGAAATCAATCGAAGCAATCCACATCATCGAAGGGACCGAAATGTAGGAAGTGTCACAACTACGGGCACATTGCGAAGGACTGCAGAAGCACGAAAAAAAGGAGACGTTTTCTGCACCGTCCTGTCTACGTTCGAAGCCGCCAGTGATGCTGACTGGTACTTCGATTCTGGAGCCACGAGTCACATGACACGAAGCAAGGCTCTGTTGCAGAACGTGAAGCCGTCCAGTGGCACTGTGGTGGCCGCGAACAAGGCCGCTATGAAGATCTAGGGAACAGGAACCGCTGCTCTCAAGCCCGTCTGCAAGGATCAAGGAAGTGAAATTTCCGTGAGCGATGTCCACTACATTCCGCAGCTGTCGGTGAATCTCCTCTCCATCAACAAAATCGTAAGTAAAGGGTACTCGATGATGCTCGACCACGCTGGCTGCAAGGTGATGAATTCGACCGGCGACCTGGTGGTTACTGGATGCCACGAAAATGGACTATTCAAGCTGGAACAGCACGGCGCAGCGGAGCCGGCAAGGCGTTGGCTTGTCCGTCGGATGATCCCATGGACGTCTGGCATCGGCACATGGACCACCTCAGCGAGGCGAATCTGAAAAAGCTAGCGAGCGGTCTGGTGAGTGGCATGAATTTCAATTCAAATAGCATTAGTGATTGTAGCGTGTGCGCCAAAGGGAAACAGTCCCGATTACCATTTGGCAAAAATGGTTCCCGAGCCAAAGAATTGCTGGAGGTCGTTCACTCGGATATTTGCGGTCCGATGGACGTACCGTCGCTAGGATGTTGCAGGTTGCAGGTACTACAGTCGCCTCTCCACATCTCGATATCGAAGGGACCATCGAGATAGGGAGAGATCGAGACAAAGAATAAATTTTTGATGAATACTAGATTGGAAAACTTTCCGTTGCCAAGAAAATAATACACAAACAGACGTCATTTTGCGCTCTTAATTTGTTTTGAATCTCAAAACTTTGATCTAGTAACCTTCGATATTGGTCATATCGACATACGGAGAGAAAATTGCGAACGAAAAATCAACAGAAACACATCGAGATATGGAGATATCGAGATAAGGAGGATATCGAGATATGGAGAGTGAAAATGTATACAGACTGAAGGGACTTATGAAATCATCGACATAGGGAGAGATATCGAGATGTAGAACATCGAGATGTGGAGAGTCGACTGTACATCCTGTTTGTGGACGACAAATCACGCCGCATGTTCGTATACTTCCTACGAACGAAATGCGAAGGTGAAGTTTTGAGGGCGTTTCAAGCTTTCCACATGATGGCTGAGCGGCAGACCGGTTCGAAAATCAAAACCATCCGAACCGACAACGGGCTGGAGTATACCAACAGGAAATTCCAGAGCTATTTGGAGAAGTTTGGTATCCGGCATCAGCGAACGAACCACACCACAGCAGAACGGTATGGCAGAGAGGGCAAACCGGACAATCGTTGAGCGTGCTAGGTGTATGCTATTTGAAGCAAACCTGCAAAAATCGTTTTGGGCAGAAGCGGTTTCGACGGCAGTGTACCTCATCAATCGATCACCGACTCGCGGTCATGGAATGACACCCGAAGAGTGCTGGAGCGGAAAGAAGCCGGATTTGTCCTACATTCGGATCTTTGGAGCAAAGGTGATGGTTCATGTCCCGAAACCGAAGCGGCGTAAGTGAGATGCGAAGGCCCATGAATGTCGTCTAGTTGGATTCGATGAAGACACGAAAGGCTATCGTGTATACGACCCGGCAACGAAGAATATATCAAGAAGTCGAGATGTAACGTTCATCAATGAGAGCGACGCCGGTACACCGGCGGCAACAATCAAAAGCAGCGCGGATGGTGCAACTGATACAGGTGAAGTCGATGAAAGCGATTGGGACGAAGAAGAATTCGAAGAAGCAGCAAGCAACATCAGTAGTTCTTCCACAGATACCGTGACTGACATCACCGTGCTCCCCCCATGACAAACTTCAAATCCACCTCCGTCACAGGTGTTGAGGCGTTGTTGGGTCCTGAGCGCTCGAGCCAATTCACTGGTGTGGCCTCTCAGCAGCAGAGTTACGAACGAGCCACGATTTCTGACGACCCGATCACGCATCAACAAGCAATGAGTCGAGATGATTCAGACAAATGGAAGGTTGCCATGCAGGAGGAGTTTGACGCTCATATGGCGAACGAAACGTGGACCTTGACGAAACTTCCTGAGGGTAGGAAGGCGATCCGTTGCAAATGGGTCTACAAAACGAAGCTGGATGCCAATGGAAACCTTGATCGACACAAGGCGCGACTTGTGATCAAAGGGTTTTCGTAACGAAAGGTGGTAGATTATGACGAAACTTACTCCCCGGTAGTCCGTCACAGTTCGGTGCGATATCTGTTCGCCATGGCGGCGAAACACAATTTGGAGGTTCAACAGACGCTGTCACCGCTTTTCTCCAAGGTGAACTGACGGAAGAAATCTTCATGGAGCAGCCTCCGCTGTTTGTCGATCGGTGGAAACCATCCCTAGTATGTCGCCTCAACAAGGCACTATACGGGCTGAAGCAGTCCAGTCGAGTCTGGAATTAGAAGCTGGACCACATGCTGAAGCAGTTCGGGCTAACTCAAGCAAAGTACGATCCCTGTGTGTACTATCGAATCGAGGGTAGCAGCATGATATTCGTGGCAGTCTACGTGGATGACGTCATGATATTCTCCAATGACAGCGGATGGATTGAGCAAACGAAGGCGTTCCTGAGTGATAATTTCCGGTTGAAGGATCTTGGTGCAGCAAAGAACTGTCTTGGAATCCGAATCACACGGAAGGATAGAACCATAGCGCTTGATCAGGAAGCGTACGTAGAAGCGATGCTGGTAAAGTTCAACATGGCGAACTGTAAACCAGCGCAGGTGCCAATGACCGACAAACTCACAAAGGACATGTCTCCCAAGACGGATCAAGAAGCGAAGCAGATGACCAACATTCCGTTCCAGGAAGCAGTTGGAAGCCTGATGTACCTCGCTCAGTGTACTCGGCCAGACATTCTGTATACCGTGAATCAGTTGAGTCGGTACAATTCCAATCCCGGAATGCAGCACTGGGATGCTGTAAAAACCCTGTTTCGCTACTTGCGCGAAACAGCATCGATGAAGTTGGTGTACCGCAAGGATGGCGACAACAATATCAACGGTTACAGTGATGCAGACTGGGCGGCCGACGTGGACGACAGAAAATCCACCACCGGCTACGTTTTCACGCTACAAGGGACAGCTATCTCGTGGTGCTGCAAAAGCCAACCGACGATTGCCTTATCGACCTGCGAGCAGAGTATATGGCACTGTCTGCTACTGTTCAAGAATCATCGTGGTGGCAAGGACTCACTGCACAATTCGGAGCGACGGGTCCAATATCCATCAACTGCGAGCACCATTGCGATTGCTAAGAACGGTGGCTACATCCCTCGGACCAAGCAAATCGACATCCGTCACCATTACATACGGGATGCGCTGGAACGAAGAATGATAAATATCAAATATATTGAATTGGACAATCAACTCGCCGATGGCCTCACGAAACCATTACCACGCATGAAGCTTGAGAAGAGTGTAGCCATGGACCAATGCACGAGTTTACTAACCTGACATTTGAGCGGTGGCAAATTCACTTGTTGCCATGGTCCCATAAATAACACGGCACCGCTCAAATGTCAAATAATGAACTCGTGCATAGGTCCATAGGAATCCTAACTTAAGGAGGAGTGTTAGATATAAGTAAGCCATGACTTTGGTTTGAATAAAATTTTCACTTTCTGTTCAGATGTTAAACGACTTGTTCGTTTTGTTCGTTTTTCATTCTTGTCTCAAGATACAATAGCATAGACGTTGATCAGGCTGTAGTTGAAGAACTTATTGCCCCGTATCCTCAATACGCAGATCCGCTCGTTGATCGGCCTCCACCTAATACGCGCTTCATCTGCTTCCCGAGGTTGTGCTACTTTTCCCCGAATGCCGTTTCCCCGAACGCCAGTTCCCCGAATGCCAGTTCCCCGAATATCCCGTTTCCCCGAATAACCCACTTCCCAGAAAAGTTTTTGGAACTCATAATTTTCATATCTTTATACAGTTCAGGGTGGTGAACGTACTGGTCATCTAATATGCACCCTTCTTTATTTGATTGGCGATTCTTACGAGTTTTACCGTCCTCAGCATTTTTGGCAACATGTGTATAGCCAAGAATGTCCAATTACCTCCTTCTTTTGATTGCTCAACCTTCTTTCTAATTCACCAGCCTGCCACTGAAAACTATTATTGTGCCTATTTGAACTACACCTCTTTTCGGGGAAACGGGTCATTCGGGCAACTGGCGTTCGGGGAACCGACATTCGGGGAAAAGTAGCACAATCGCTTCCCGATCACTATGAAACCGACTCCGTGTTCAGCTTTATCGCCACCGCTGTGGTAGATGTTGTATTTGAATGCGGTGTTAGCGATATGGTCAACCGCTCTGAATTCACGTTGTCCAATAGACATAATAATTAGACCGCTATAGAGCTTAGTGACATTTGAACACACGTAGACTAGCATACGCTCGTCATACACAGTTTGTTTTTGTTTTCCTCACAGAAACTTGCACACACTTTCCAGACTCATCAAAATGCATAGGGAAATATTACCCAATTTGAAATATTTACACCCGGTTTCTGGGTGTTTTTCTAGACTGAGTGCATATTGTTTTCCTCTAAGGTTCACAACTACATCTACACTAGGGCACTCATACCATTGGGCGTGATAACCACTATTGTCGCTGCTAATCTTGTGCCCAACATCTAGTATGCGAATTTCCGAGGTGGTACTAGAAGTGTCAAATTTCCTTCAACTTATCCATAGCAACCTGCTTTCGAAACCAAAATATTGATTCTGTCGTATCTCTAGCCTTCATCCGAGCGTGTTAGGTGAAATAATGGGTTTTCGCGTGGTTTGTGTGTCCTAGAGAGTTTTGATTCTTCATGCATTGTCGTCTAGGTGTGTGATTTATTTTAAATGAACGGCTATAAAAATATATTGATGGGTTGGTGCCTGTTATCACTGGGTAGGCATTGATTGAGTCCTCACCCGGACGCTTTAATTTGCATCATCATGAGTGTTGGAGCAAAAGTACCAGTAATATGACGGAAGGGAAAATGAAAGGCGCAGCATCGGTACCGAATTGAAGTTACACGCAGAGAATTACCAGCTGTTTAAAACAATAATTGTTCTTGTTATTTTTGATGAACACTTTTAATTTGTTGCAACTAAACGAATTGCGTTGAAGCAGCAATGATTTTCATTGAAACAAAACAGAAATATTATTGAGTTTTCTGACAGCATTTCAAATCATATTTATTTTTGAAACAACGACAAAAATACTTCATTTTAAATTGAGGATTTGTTGTTTCAGTGCGTTTGATTGTTGATACTGGTAAATAAAGATCTGATCTGCCATTTTGTTTTACGATCTTTTGTAAAAGTGAAAAAGACCAACGCGGAGAAATTACAATGCAGTAGTGTAATAAATCGACTAACTATTGAATTTCGATACATCGGAATTCATGATAGAAGTGTTTTTTTGGTAAGTTATGACTAATATTTTCTATAGTGTTGAATTAAATTAGTCATTTTTATTATTGCAGTTAACTCCTACATGAAACACTGAAACTATATCAGCCGAAGGAAATTGAGCTGATGAGTCCATCTCGTCGTTTGCGGTGCGGAACAATTTCATTTAATTATTGGATACTAGGAAGCGGCGCAGGTACATACCTATGACCATTTTTAGATTTGTTCATCATTGTGAATTTTAACTGATGGAAATTGAAATAAATTAATTGATTTTCCACACCACAGTCGATTGTCTTCATGTCAAAAGAGCATAATAGTAGGATGGTAGGGGAAGGGGGCTGGCATCAATAAACAGGTTTTATTATTTCAAATAAATGTATTACAGAATCAAAAAAGAACAAACTTTGTTTCAAAAAATAAAATTTTTATTTCAATACAAGAATATTGTTGTTTCAAAAAAATAAATTTTTAAATCAAAAATTAAGTTTATTGAACCGTATTGAATCCAGCTGTCAAAATCAAAAATAAAAATTGTTGAACCAAAATGATGGTAGTTATTAAAATAATGAAAAGCAATTATAAGCCGGCAAATAATACAGAAATATTGTTGTAATGACTCAGAATATATTTGATATTAAAATTGTTTTCTCTGCGTGTATACAATTGGTTTGCGTCTACGCGGAAGCTTGCGTCTACGAATCAGCTAAGCTCTAGGCAATATACGATTTTTTTTTTTCAACGCATTCAGAATGGTTCTCTTACTATGAAGGATACCATCGTGTTGTTCTATCGAGATGCGTGTAATTTCCGTTCTTCCATACGTAAAGATGCACCATAGAGACCTGTTAAGTTAAAAACGCATTGCTTGCACTTGTGGGTCACATCAAAACTTCCGTATAAGTTAGATCCCGGCCAATAGAGCTTATGGAATAGCAACTCTCATTATGAAGGTTTTTCTTCCACACTTGTTTCAGGCTTTTTACTCATTTCATTTTTCCTTCAACATCAAAATGTGCGATAAAAACAAAACAAATGATTTGACAGTTTCAGTACCGGTTGCTCGCGCCAATGGAATTCAAGGCTACTGTGGTGGATTCATCTGCATCACAGCCATTGTATGGAGGAAACAGCGCCTCTAGCGTTCTAATTCTAATATTTCTATTCGTTCTCCAGATCTTAACCAACGCACTTCCTGAATAACAACCACGCACACGCCAACTTTTCGCAATTCACGAGCCAAAAGGCTCACTCGCCCAGGTTCATTTAAGGTCGTGACGTCCCAAGTACCGAGTTTCCAATCATAGTCCTTATTTCGTTGCCAGGTCGGTTGCCGAAAATAACATTCGTTTCTTCTTCTTTCTCCATTTTTCGTAATGGATAATCAATTCGGTATGCTACCTTACCGGGGTAGATCAAGGGTGGAGCGCGGCTGTCAACTGGGAGTAAAATTGAAATGCCGACCACCAAGTCCAGAACCAGTTTTAAGGCTTAACGCGAAAAAGTAATAATATTTATTCGCAAAACTTCAGCTAATAAACCCTCTAATACCCAACCCCGATGTGGAGTATTTAGAGGTGCGGGCAAACATCAAATTAGTATATGTGATAACATCAGTTTTGAAGTGGTAGTTGTGCAATACCAACTTCGGCGAGCCGAAAGTTCACGAAGTAGCCGAAGTTGACGTCACGTTGCGAAAACTGCGAACAAAATTTGTCGTAGCCTTGTTGTCACCATCAGCTGATCGTTTTGTTTACATCTTTTTCGTGATCAACACTAGCAAACACATACTAAGAGCCGAACCTATATATGACATTGACCCAACCCCGCCTTTAGACGGGGTACACTTTGTAATTTTGTGTATTTTTTCGTGACTCGGAAATCAAAATAATTTTATTTTTGGCTTATACCTTGACTCATAACACGCATATGAGAAAAGTTTTTTATAACTTTTGAAACCTTATTGTATTTTTGAAAAATTGTATTCTTATATAACATACAAATGCCTGGGTTTATTTAAGGTGAAGATGAATCGAAGCCAAAGTTCAAATTTTCAAGAACACGGATCTGGTGAACCAAACATCCGTTTGAGCTGAAAACTTAATCGATTGGTCACTAGCTGGTGGTTCATCTTCACCTTAACGTGTAATAAAAAATCGTACCTTTCATATTTTTCTACTATTAACCTATAACAGAAGAAGAGCTTGATGGTATTAAAATAATTTCAAACCTGTTTTTCCGTTAATTACACGGAAAATACAAATATTTTCAGAAAAATATTTCAAATTTATTATTTTTAAAAGTACCGTAAAAACTTGAATTTTTATTATTGCCAAAAATCAGTAACTAAAAGAGGCTTCAAGAAAAAATGAAGGTTCAAAAATAAAAATTAGTGCGTTGCTGGCGATTTTTATCAGCAAATTATGCTCAGTTCATAAAAGAAAGGGGTCCGCAAAAATTGATTACTCCTTCATCATTGTTTGGTCGTAATTTTGTATGGTTGTTTACATATTAGAACCAGCTACACGTTGGGGTAGCAATAAAGAACCGCCAGTACCACCCTTGTGGGGACGGACCTGGTGTAGTGGTTAGAACACTCGCCTCTCACGCCGAGGACCTGGGATCAAATCCCATCCCCGACTTATGACGTAAAAAGTTATAGTCAAGGGAAGTAAAGCCGTTGGTCCCGAGATGAACTAGCCCAGGGCTAAAAATCTCGTTAATAAAGTCAAACCAACCAACCAACCACCCTTGTGAGCAAATCGGTGGATCCTGCTTAACATTGGTTCATTTTGCGTAAACGGGATGATTCTTTCCACCACTGTCTTCTTCTTCTTTCTGGCGTTACGTCCCCACTGGGACAAAGCCTGCTTCTCAGCTTAGTGTTCTTATGAGCACTTCCACAGTTATTAACTGAGAGCTTACTATGCCAATGACCATTTTTGCATGTGTATATCGTGTGGCAGGTACGATTATACTCTATGCCCTGGGAAGTCGAGAAAATTTCCAAACCGAAAAGATCCTCGGCCGGTGGGATTCGAACCCACGACCCTCAGCTTGGTCTTGCTGAATAGCTGCGCGTTTACCGCTACGGCTACGGAACGCAAGAGTGGATGTGTTAACTTTGAGACGTATATTACAGTAAATATGGGGGCCCGATAGCCGTAGCGGTAAACGCGCAGCTATTCAGCAAGACCAAGCTGAGGGTCGTGGGTTCGAATCCCACCGGTCGAGAATCTTTTCGGGTTGGAAATTTTCTCGACCTCCCAGGGCATAGAGTATAATCGTACCTGCCACACGATATACACATGCAAAAATGGTCATTGGCATAGTACGCTCTCAGTTAATAACTGAGGAAGTGCTCATAAGAACACTAAGCTGAGAAGCAGGCTCTGTCCCAGTGAGGACGTAACGCCAGAAAGAAGAAGAAGAAGAAGATTACAGTAAATCGGGCCTTTGACTTCCTTCAGACCTTGAGCAATATTAGGACATAATAGGTTCAACTTTACAAAGATATTTTGCTTGATATTTTTTGTAGGCATTTTAAATATAAAATTAGTTTAAATTCTCATAACGACAATGAAGGTCAGTCAAACAACATTAAATTAAGGAAATAACATTACAATTTAAAATTCTTCTACATTAACGACGACCAATCAATCAAATATATTCGATAACTTCGACCTCTTGTCCTTGTATCTTATACTACTTATTCTTTGCTATAAAGAATGAAATGTTCTGCAGCATTGATCACATTACTGTGTCAAATCTTCTCCAATTCCCTGTACCCTACCGCAACTCTCCCTATCCTATCCGATGGTGTTCATGTAGTCCGCACAGACACTCTCATTGCCCCACCAAACGCTGCAAAATGAAATAATTCCTTGGCAGTTGGCTGGAGACATCCCGGGACATTCCTGGATAAATTCTTTGAAGAATTCTCATTGAACATTACTAAAGGACCTATGTACAATTGAGAAATTCTCTCCTCTCTCACTCTCTTTCGATCATAACAGTGGAATACTAAAGCTTTTGGGAAGTTTTTCACAATAGATCGAAAGGCAATTTCCTTTACTAGCGTTTCATACAGAAAACACAACAGAAGAGGTCAATGTGACTCAGTTATTGATTAAAAAAAGTAAATAAAGAGAGCCTCTCAATGTTAGATAGGTCCTTTTGTAAGGTTGCGAATTATTCTTTGGGAAATGTCACAAAGGACTTGTGGAAAAAAAACTGAAGGAGAGGAATCTCGGAAGCAATTTCTGAAGGTATTTTATTTATTACAAATACTTGCTAAGTAAGAACAATCCTTTTAAATCGGATCGTTGGTATCGGTATCGTTGGAAATTTCTTATTGAAATCTTAAAGAAATTCTGAATCAAAATTTTAGGGGAAATCCATGGAATCATCTCTGTAGTATTTCTGTAGATATCCTTAAAAATCTGGTTGAATTCTTGAAGATGTTGTAAATTTAATTCTTGTGAGAAATCCTAGTAATATCTGTAACCTAGTAATAAGACAGTCGCTATCAGTCCTGATCCATAGCTATTCGTCAAAAGTGCAGCTGAATAGGCATATTGGAGGAAGGAATGGTGGAAAAAATCACTATCCGACAATAGTATGGAATCGCATCATCATTCGATGAAGCGCTTCCATAATTGAGACGGGTAGGACACATACCGTGACCTGCTCTAATTCCGTGTGTTGCCTAATACCGTGTATTTGGGAATTATGTGGATTTCTAGCATATTATCTTATTTATTTTTCTAAATGATTGTCACAAACGTTAGCACATTAAGTAGTATTTAGAAAGCCATTACAAACTTGAACTAAAGTTGCACACACAAACAAACAAAAATAATGTTAGAATGTAATCGCCTGGTGCCAACACACGGTATTAGGGCACGGTTGCTTATGTGTTCCAAATACCGTGTTTCAGTTATAATTCCAAAATGGCGAAGTGAAACATATATTTTATTTCCCGAATCAATCATGCAAACCTCAATGCATTGTTTGATACAAAAGTTTTATTTTTGATGCGCTTCGTTCGTTCAATTGCGAGATGTTTTAAAATATGACCCGGCAGTCGGGGTCAGATGCACGGTATTCGGAACACTGGTATGTTTAACAACATCAACTGTAACTATGGTTAAAATTTTCAAAATGGTTCAAATCATATTTTTTATGGAATGCATATAAAACGGTCTACTATATAAAACATGAAAGACTTGAAAATAATCATACGTTATTTTTATCTGATCGATTGAAACTTGAGTTTTTTTAACCTCACGGTAATAGAGCATGTCACGGTATAAAAAAAAAATAACACTAAGCTCATTAATTGTAACATAATTGGAAATGAGACTCAAGTTTTTACAAAATTTTACGTTATGTATTCGTATCATGTAAAAAATTACAATATATTTTAAATAGGTTCCAAGATGTGACGCCACGACGGTAAGAATCTTAATTGATCGTATAAATAACGTAAAATGTATAAATGTTTATTGCATTTGTATGAAAAATTATTTGGTGTTTGATTTTGAAGCGAGATGATTAAACCGAGTCCAAGGTTCGAAGGAAAGCAACAAAAAATAAGCTTTTCGCCATGCCGTAAGCGCTCTGTGTTGAACAGATCACCAATCGTTACTATCGGCCAAGTCTGCAAACATCTTGTCCTTCACGGCTCTTGCTTTGCGAGGATCCTCCGTAATTGTCGTATCGATCGCCTTGGCCTGTCCCAGCATGTACTCCAATTCTTCACAGCTTAGATTAGGGCCTCCTAGTTCGACCGATCCCACGAATTGTTTCTTCATTTGTCCCTCGTAGTAGATGAAGATCGTCGGCAGATTGCGTTCTGGATAGTTGGGAATGCAAGTCGTGGCAATAGCTTTGATGAACTTCGTCGCCGGAAACCTCATGGCCAGTTGACTCAGATGCTGATTTATCAACGTACAAAATGGGACACCGCGGCTATATAAATGCAACACCACATAGATCTCTGATCCCGCCTTTGTCACTTCTTGAACGTAATCCTGTCCGGAAATTTCCATCACTGTTCCAAATTTAGCCTTCTGTGCCATAGCTTGCATTTCGGCTATTCTTTTCTGGCGATACTCGAGTAATACCGCTTCATCCTCAGAGTCTTCCAGTTCGTCTAGTTCATCTAAACCCATGTTTGAGAGGTTTTTGCTTTGGTTCTGCTTCTGTTCGATGGTGTTCTCAATCATTCCGATAATGTCATCCTCAGTGATTTCCTTCTCCTTCTTCGGAGGAAGGATTCCCTTGGCTCGCAGTACATCATTCCATTCGGTGTCCTCATTGGGGTCCTAGTATCAAGAACGATATCAACCTTGTTGATCATTTCATCCTTATAAGGTAATGTATTAAGACACAGATGCACATGGAATATTTTACCTGCATTTTAACTTTAATTTATTGCAACACAGTTGCACTATATATTGACAAATGCGTGCCAAATAGTCACTTGAACCTTAATTTATAAGTTGTACAGTTATTCAATGACTAATGCACCAAAATAATTCAACTTTTCCTTCGATTGAAAAAACTTGAAACTTGTGCACGAATGAAGATTTTAGATCTATTTCATGTGACATGACTATTTTTTTACCATTTTTACGTCTTCGGCAGATGTTTGGGTCTGTTTGTCAGAAACTCGCTCACATAACTTTTCAAAACGTCCCACAGTGTGATTAGGTATGGGATTTGCTATGGGCAGGCATAGGCCTAT
The DNA here is from genome assembly GCF_002204515.2 of Aedes aegypti. Lineage (NCBI taxonomy): Eukaryota > Metazoa > Arthropoda > Insecta > Diptera > Culicidae > Aedes > Aedes aegypti. Next base: position 255,560,998 of record NC_035109.1, on the reverse strand, counting down.
TCACATGACGTCTCAAATCAGCTGATCGGGAAGCACTTTGACAGTTGTTCTATGAAAATGACAGGCCCGTGTTAGCACCGGTCCTCCACCGATGTAAACAAATGCATAGACGGATCTGTCACATGAAAAGGCCTATTGCAGAACATCGTTCTCATTTGATTTCAAAGCGAGCGAAGAACAACATCGCATTTCTAGAAAGATTCGCGAATCAGGCGAAACTGACAAAATGTACACAATTTAAGAAAATATAGCGTTGAAATTGTGGCTTGATTGTCTATTCACTGCACTTGAACTTTTCCCCTATCGATAATTTAACTATTCAAAAAACGCAAATTTGTAGAAGGCGAAACTTCACGTCATGCAAAACCACACACTTTATTGATTACGCCTGTGTTTTTGTTTATCAAAGTAATGGGCGCATCTGAAATCGAAATCAAAACACGGCGAGAGTAAACGGCGACACTGCAAACAAAAAATAAACAAGGCGTACATGGCGGGCTTAATTGAACCAGAATGTAAACACGGCGCAAAGTGACAGGCGACACTGAAAATAATATCGATTATAGGCTCATAACATTGGGCGATACTGGCATTCTCGAGTACGTTTAAGGCGAAACCTTTAAAGATTTTTCGAGTACGAAATAGCTAGGGGAATTGTAGGAGATGTGTGTGGTATTGATAAGGATTTTAAAACTAGGTTTATGAAATGTGTATTAAGGTGAAAAGGTTAAAGTTTGAGTATATTTTCTCCAATTGGGATTTAAAATTGTACATGAGAATTTCATTGATTATTTTCTCATTGTTATTGATTTGTCAGATAGGCCCTTATCGCGAATCTCTCTAGATTTATATCGGCCCATGATCGGCAATGTTTAATACTGCACTCAGACAAATGGACTATCGAAATTCATAAGAACCCCTTATGGAAATTCGCCACAAGGAATCGGGTTGAAATTCATAAATTTGCCTTATGAAACCAAAATTTGGAAACAAAAAATGTTTTCGCGGCAACCTGGAATCGAACCAAGAACCTTGCGACCGATAGGCCCGTGCGTATATAAAGCGCTCGCATTGCAATAATCGTTCCACCTTTCATAAGGCAAAATGTATGAATTTCGATAGTCCAGTTCGCTGCGTGTAAGACAAATTTATGAATTTCAACCCGATTCTCTGTGGCGAATTTTCATAAGGGATTCTTATGTATTTCGATAAACCATTTGCCTGAGTGTATACCACGCGCCTATCGACGCCTTGATGTGGAGTGATGCTGGAAGGGTACATAAAGCGCTCGCATTACAATAATCGTTGTACCTTTCATAAGGCAAAATGTATGAATTTCGATAGTTCAGTTCGCTGCGTGTGCATTGCGCGATTATCGCGACGCCGATCTTGAGAACTTCTTAAAATGCGCGTAGCGGCTACTACAAAACGTTTTGTTGTCTTCTGCGTGATTATGCGCAGAAGACACCAAAACCAAGGTATATTGAAGAAAGGTACAGCAATCTAAGCAGTCAGTGGATGCGGGGAGTGGTAAACAGTGGGGAGTAGAAAATGACATCTGGCCGGTCGGCCAGCTGGCGAGTTCGTTGATGTGATTTTCCCCTCTAGTGGTTGCCTGTGGTTGCTATCGTTTCTATAGGATTGTTTATTATTGATATTAGTGCTTTGGTAATGAGAAAAAATCTCAAAGCACCAAGTAAGTTATTTGATATTCTTTGATATTATTCTAATTTTACTATTTTCAGATTAACAATGAATTCTACGGAGCAAAATACCCAGTTTAGAGTTGCTTTCTTGCAGGGGACTGGCCAGGATAACCGCAGAAGTATTAAATGGAGGCTGTAACCTGTAGGTATATGGCGATGGTCGACGATAGTAAGAGAATCGGCTGATCAAGGGATGAGGAGAGTTATGAAATTATTGACGATGCCATTTACTAACCATTATTTTTATTTTAAGCAAACAAAACTAATCGTAACAGGTAGATGGGTGGGTGGGTGTTTTCTTGTATGATATTTCCACTGTTTTTGTATGAGCCGTAACAACTTTAGGACACCTACCCATCCCCTTCAGCGTTATGAGATTTGTGAATAAGCTCTTGTGTTTTGTTAAGCTTAATCTTTTCCCGTACAACTCCTGCGTGGTGAAAATCCACTGTCAATCGCAGTTGTTTTGTAATTCGAGATTGGCATGATGCTGAGTGTATACTTTGGAAGCGTTCCAGAAAATTTCAAACAACTGAAAACACAACTGACGTTTTCGAAAACAAAATGAATTGAGGGGAAATATCTTTTAGTTTCATGGCTTGCTGACCTACTTGAGCATAACTAACCAGCTGTCACCTTTTTCTCCAATATGGTGGAATGCTCTGTTTGACACATCGAACTACCTCCCTTCTAAATACCTTGACCAAAACGATCTGAAGTAACTGCGAGCATCTACAAGCGTTTTTTAAGATCACCGGCGCGAGAATTTTTCGCGCCACGCATAATATTGGGAAGTTGAGAATACGGAAAATGTGCTTATTTAATATATACTGTACGGAACAAATGACGAACTGTATTTATCTATGTGGGCATGTTGTTTACATAGATGGAGGACCGGTACATACACGGGATTGTCATTTCCAAAGAAGAACTGCCAACTGCAGTGCCGTATTAGGCATTTCACGGCGAAATGGATCATTAAAATAACAAAAACGGCCGCTATGGAAAGCATAGATAGCGCCACCGTAGCCTTGTGTATTTGACAGAACAGCAATGCTGTCACAATGTTAAATCCCATATGCAGTGGCTCCTTTGTTTTGATGCGGTGAGCACTGACAAAAACTACATTCAATGATCCATTATCTCTCTTTCGCTCTTCAAGAAAACTTAAAAACAATGGTGCCAGTACCTGTCAACTTTGACAGGTACTGGCACCGTTGTTTTCAGACTTTCCAAAGAAGGGAAAGAGAGCGATTTTCTGATGACGTCACCGTGCAATAAACAATTGCACAATATTTATGCTCTATCTTTCATTCTGCCATGTGATTAGTAAACAACAATATCAATAAACGTAAAAATCCCCTACAAAATCAAAACATTTCAGAGCAGCTAAAGAGCGCTGCATATGACGAGCCTAACCTCACTTATTTGACAGCTGCTGGTCCTGTTGTTTACGTTTCGGACTAAGTCGTTTTTTTCATCATTTTTTCATCTTCGCATTTCTATCACCAGCTTGCTGATTGTAACGATTTTTCACGGTAGGAAGATAGAATAATACGATCCGTGGGTATCTGCAGTGGATTTGACCTCTCCTCGCAGCAAACTTTCACGAAATTAAGAATGATTCGAAAAAAGTACTAAGTCCAAACTGTAAACAACAGGACCAGTACCTGTCAAAATTGATGCGTGACGTCACAGTGCAGTGGAGTATAGGCCTATTCATATGACGTCTCAAATCAGCTGATCGGGAAGCACTTTGACAGTTCTTCTATGAAAATGACAGGCCCGTGTTAGCACCGGTCCTCCACCGATGTAAACAAATGCATAGACGGATCTGTCACATGAAAAGGCCTATTGCTGCGCCTGATTGATCGTTTATTTCTCTTGCGGTGCTTGGATGAAGCAAAGCGACAATCATTCAGTTCAAGGCTGGTGATGTCGTCCAGTGTAGGTCCTGAGCTTAACGTTTATCCGTCAGTGGCACAATTTTTCACAGCTGTGTGTTTTAAAAATAGATTGTTCACCATCACAAGAATATTTCGGCCACAAAAACAACTTTTTTCAGTGCTTTTTTCACGAAAAAGTGTGAAAATACTATATGTTTTGCAACTATTGGCCTTTCTATTGCTTCGCTGAATACTTTGGAAACGGTTGTTGATATTTTGATTAGGTTTAATATGAGTGATACTGATGAAAAATAGAATTGAACTGGTCGTTGAAGCTCTGTTCCCGATTTTCGGCTGCTTCCATATTTTCTTCGATTGTGATCTATTCGGCTGCCTGTTAGCTGAAAGCAGGACTCGGAAACATGAGCGGCAAGGATAAGGATAAATTTCTGTCCAAGCTAAAGCAGTACTTGTCGCGCACTAGCAAAAGTGTTGATGGTAAGGAACTATTCATATTCTATACACTCCCGTACAAAAGTTTGGGGTCACTCCCTAAAACACATACAGAAGTGTTTTGTCCATATCTCTGGGATTACAAATCTAATAAAAAATCTGGTTCATTCGAAAGGAAATGTGTTCTTGCTTCGTAGGTATTTTTGCGAAACCTTTTTTTTTTGTATAATTTGCTTTCAAGTAAAAATTCTTGAGGTTGCGACATTTTTCAAAAATTACACTGAGAAAACATTGCTATTTTGCAGCATTTGATTGACCAAAATTTAAAACCGGTCAAATATTTTGGGGAGAAATTCTAACTTAGAAATTTAAAACTATTGTTCATAGCATATAGATAGACATATAGTGTCTTCGTCGAATTTGAAATAAATTTGCCGAAGATGTGATTTTTCTATTTTTTATACTTTTTGAGATACAGTCAACTCTCCATAACTCGATATTGTAGGAACCATCGAGTTAGGGAGGTATCGAGTTACAGAACACAAAACCAGTGCAAATGCGATCCAAGGGACCATCGAGGTAGCCATGAAAACCAACTTTTACTATGGTTCTCTAACTCGATATCGAGTAAGAGAGAGTTAACTTTAAATGCCGTTGTATGCAAATTACCCGAAAAAATCATAACTTTTTTCCAAGATTTTTAACATTTTGTGTTTTTCACAAAGTTTTTGTTACATAAAAACTTGTGTTTTTGCTGAACATATCGTCAAGCTATTTTTGTATTTTTATTGTATTTATTGTATTTATTGTTAGCTATTGTGTACGATAACTTGCTGTTTATACAAACATTTGCTCAAGTCAAGGAAAACAATTTTAGGATTAAATTACATTGGATAACAAAGCTTTCAACATAATAATGAAAATAAAGTGTTTGCTTCCTTAATTACTATGCGTACGCTGCTTCAAAGCTTCCTTGAAGCTTGTTGCTGATGGCATCGTTCGAAGTGCAAAGGGGAGATTATTCCACTGGGAGATGCCACTCACAAGTATACTCTTTCTAGCGATCGAAGAATACCGTGGAGTTACGAAGGTTCTAGCTCGTTCCATTTGTCCTCGTTGCATATGCTGTTGAAGATACTCAGGCAGCTGTCCATGGTATCCTAGTCTCATAAAGCAGCATACTCGTAGGTGATAGTATTGTTGAAGATCGCAACCAGTGATTGTGTTTCTGAAGGCTTGCGTCGAGTCCCTACGCCGTAGACCATAGACGAAGCGAATTGCAGCTTTGAAACATCGATGAAGTTGTTGTTTTTGCAGGTTCGTAAGTCCAGGGTAGAATACTACATCACCGTAGGTGAGGATCGGCATCACAACCGCTTGGATCAATTTTCTTCGCGTGGGCAAAGGTAACACAGGTGAAAAACGTTTCATGACTCTTACTGAGTTGAATACTTTAGACGTGATTGCGTTTACCTGTTGTGACCAACTGAATTTGCTGTCCAATTGCAAGCCTAGGTTTGTTACCAATTCTGATAATTGAATTGCTTCACCACAGTAAATGATATCAACGTTAGGTGGAAGTTCTTCTCTGCTAAATATTATCGCTTGCGTCTTTTTGGGATTGGGGTGTAGGCCGTTTCCTGCTGCCCATCGTTCAATCGCATGAAGGTCTCTGTTGATTTCTTGAATTAGTAGATGGAGATCCTCCGTTGGACCAGTGGTGTAGATTTGCAGATCGTCCGCGTAGAGTTGGTAGTGGCACATCAAGACCGAAGGTAGGCTGTTCACATATAAGCTGAAGAGCAGGGAGCTGAGACACGATCCTTGTGGGGTGCCTTCCAGGAGAGTTCGTGCGCTGGAAACATTGTCTCCCATTTTGACCACTTGGCTCCTCTGGCCGAGGAATGATTGCACCAAGTTGCAAGCAGTTGTCGAAAAACTGAATTCGTTGCGAAGCTTGCTGTGCAGCAGAGGATGAAGTACTGAATTGAAGGCTAGTGAAAAATCAACCAAAACCATCACTGTGCACTGCCTTCCATCTAGCCCGACCAATACGTCGTGAGAAACCTTAGCGAGGGTGGTTGTTGTACTGTGACGTTTGCGATAGCCGCTCTGATTCGTCGCTAGCATTGATGGCTCGGAAGAATTGAGATGCTCAGTAATCTGAGCGAGCAAGATTTTTTCCAGAATTTTAGACACAGCTGGCAGAACACTTATTGGTCTGAAGTCTTTGTGTGCCTCTGGAAGAGAGATCTTTGGAATTGGGTGCACGATAGCATTTTTCCAAATCTTGGGAAACACTTGGGAGGCGATGATTTTATTGAAAAGGTCTACCAGTAATGGCAACACAAAAGGCGAAACCATTTTTATGAAGGATATGGGGATCTCGTCACTACCAACTGCGTTAGATGTTATTTGGTGCATATATTTGTTAACTTCGTTAACATTCACAGCTTGAAAATCGAACGGAGCATTAACTTCCCTAACTGGAAAGTTCTGGGTGGTGTATCTGCTGATTTGCGCCGAGAGATGCTGTGGCTGCCCGGTGTCGTTTCCAAGTTGGCGATGCCCTTCGGCGAAGAACACATTCATCCCGTCAACATCTAAATCACCATTGCTGCAATCTTTTCGACTGTTGTTATGGACTCCCTCTCGGCGAAGATTATTCCAAAGCTGTTGTGCGGGTAGATTGGGATCGAAATACTTTTCGCCATATCGTTTTTTAGCCGCAGAAATGAGTGTAGCAGTTCTGCTGCGTTTTTGCTGATAGTCGTTCCACTGTGGATCCCCCTTCTTCCTGTTAGGGTTTCTAGCATACAATGAGTAAGCCAAATCCCTGGTCTTAACAGCTTCTTCGATTGCGTTGGTCATCCATGGCGTTCGCTTGTCACGGACGGTTATGGTTTTCTCTGGTGCATGATTGTCGAGGAGCGTACGTAGTTCCGTTGTTAGTATTTCCGTCTTAACGTCGATGTCCTCACACTGATAGAAGTTGGTCATATCCCTGCTTACGAAGTCAGCTTGTAGTCGAAGCGGATCGATGCGCCGTAGGTAACGTATTTTGATTCGTTGTGGCGGAGGTTTAAGGACCTTAACGTTAGCGATGAGGAAAATTGCTTCGTGGTCGGAAATAGTGCTGGCACATGAGGTTTTGCTGGTGATAATCGTTTCTGGAGAGCTAGTGATCATTAGATCAATAGTCGTTGAACTGTGTTCGGTGATCCGAGTAGATGACGTGGGAAGCAGTGTCAAGTCGAAGATGTGGTTAACTCGGTTGAGTGCCTCATAGTTCGGAATAGATTGCGTGGCCGCTACATTAATATTGAAATCGTTAATCACAAAGAGACGATCGATTTCGAAGTCCTGTAAATCGAGCAGGAGGCGCTCATAGCACTGTGAAAATTGTTGATTACAGGCTGTTGCGTTGTAGAGGACAACTATGCAGATGTTCAGGTTGCTGATTTTTGCTTTTACAGCCAGGTATTCGACTCGATTGGCGATGGGTTGACTGGGATCAAAGGTAGACTTGAGAATGGGTGTGGCCTTGATTCCTTTACGAATGTAAAGCCCAACACCTCCACATGTTTTTGCACCACGACCACGTCCAGCTGGCAATGAATGTCGTATAAAGTTGAAACCGGGAATGCGAATTGGTCCTAGGGGGGCAGAACCTTTAAGCTTGGTTTCTGACAGTCCAAAGAAATGATAAGTCTGATCAAGCATGATTTTTACGCCATCTATGTGGCGCTCTAACCCTCGGACATTTAGATGTCCGATCCGAAGTTTGTTCAAGTAGGTAGTCATATTCGGTGTAGGTTACGTCAGCGAGGTAGTGGAGAAAGATGTTATTGTTGAGAGGAAGCGAAACCTGAGGATTCGGCATCGAAAAATACCGAGGACTCGTTTCCAGCAGGTTCGGGTCCGACCAGCGAAAGAAGATGATGCGTATCTCTTTTATGGGAGTGTAACGCATTTGTCCTGGAAGCTTGACCGATACTCGATCATTTTTTACGTACACGGATGAAAGTTGGCGTTTGATTTTCATCCGAAGAGCAAGATTGCGGATTCTGAAAGTTTGGATAGACAGCACTTCGTTCACAGTAAAGCGGTATTCAAGAGAAAATCCAGCTTTTAGTGAACTTAGCTTCGCTGTTTTGTGCTTCTCAAAGTAGCGTCGTAGCACGTCTTCCTTTGCGTTGACAGAACTAAAGACGACGATGATTGCGGGAGTGAGCGTGCGATCTGACCACTTTGATTTCCCACCGTCGAGACGAAAGCATTTTGTTACTTGCTGCATCGCATCTGTAGCTTCGAGGAAATCAAGGAAGTTTCGCACGAGGTTCCATACGTTTTCACCCTGACGAAATGGCACTTTGTTGATCGAAATACGAAATCGATTCACCGACTGAGTACAAATTTGTGCCTTTTCATCGATCTGGATTAGCGCTTTTTTGTGCGAAGTGTATTTTTCGTCTAGCTGTATCACTTCGTTTAGTTTGCACTGTAGTCGGTCAATATTTCTCTTGTGTAGGACTTTGAGAGAGTCCAGCTCAATCTGAAGTTGATTGATGCGATTTGATAGTTCCGCAATCTGTTCCTCTGTCTTAGAGGTCTTAGATAAGCTGACTGTGTTGACTGTCGCTGTGTTGGTGGCTTGCTTCCAAATCAGACTTCCTTTGACGGCGCACTCCTCGCAAAAAAACCAAAAGTTGCCAGCCTCCGCCAAGAGCTCATTTCCGATGCAAACGCAAACTCCGTGAAACCATTTGCAGCAGCCATCACAGCATACCCATCCAATTGCTGACCTCTTTGCTTTCTTGCATCTTCGCTTTGCTGGTGGATTTTCTTGTCCACAGGTCGAACAGATGTCTTTGACCATGATATGAAATCACTAGGGCTGACGTTTTCCGAGAATTTCACAGCGCGAGCTACCGAGTTCTCGAAAATAGGTTATGTCAAGCGAATTAATGAAAAACACAAAAACTTGGTAACTGAACCGCAACTATACGCGAAAACACGGGAAAACGGACACGGACGGCGTTCCCGCAAAGGGAACAGGAAAACTTGGTGGAATTGGTTGGTTTTCCACCGGAAAATGTTTAAATTGCCGGAGCGAAAAAATACCACGACTTGATGTTCGCAGTGTTGCCGGAGTGTTTCGAAGTTATTCAAAAATTACTCTTTTTTAAAGGGCATTTTAGGGCACAATATTTGCTTCTGGTGCAAAATAGCGAAGACAACTCTAGAAAGATTCGCGAATCAGGCGAAACTGACAAAATGTACACAATTTAAGAAAATATAGCGTTGAAATTGTGGCTTGATTGTCTATTCACTGCACTTGAACTTTTCCCCTATCGATAATTTAACTATTCAAAAAACGCAAATTTGTAGAAGGCGAAACTTCACGTCATGCAAAACCACACACTTTATTGATTACGCCTGTGTTTTTGTTTATCAAAGTAATGGGCGCATCTGAAATCGAAATCAAAACACGGCGAGAGTAAACGGCGACACTGCAAACAAAAAATAAACAAGGCGTACATGGCGGGCTTAATTGAAACCAGAATGTAAACACGGCGCAAAGTGACAGGCGACACTGAAAATAATATCGATTATAGGCTCATAACATTGGGCGATACTGGCATTCTCGAGTACGTTTAAGGCGAAACCTTTAAAGATTTTTCGAGTACGAAATAGCTAGGGGAATTGTAGGAGATGTGTGTGGTATTGATGAGGATTTTAAAACTAGGTTTATGAAATGTGTATTAAGGTGAAAAGGTTAAAGTTTGAGTATATTTTCTCCAATTGGGATTTAAAATTGTACATGAGAATTTCATTGATTATTTTCTCATTGTTATTGATTTGTCAGATAGGCCCTTATCGCGAATCTCTCTAGAACTATTACTTATTTGATGAAATTACCATATCTTCCCTTCCGACAGGCGATAAAAACTTTTGTCAATGAGAGTCTATGCGTTTTAACCGTCAAATAAATAAGCCTTATGAAACCAATAGCGATCGGTAGTTGCAGTACTTTAAGAGATAGAAAGTTGCGATGCTCAGCGAAAACACGTGCTTTAAGATATTAAACAACTTTGTAGAAGACATGAAAAATGTCGTACAAGAATTATGTAACTTTTAACAAAATGTGCACAAGTTTTGAACTATGAAATGAATTTAAATTTTTAATATTAAATATTTAAATAATTTTTAATCCATAACTTTGTAGAAAACACAAAAAATATAAAAAACTAGGAAAAAATATATGATTTTTTATTTTGAACTAGTGGTCCCGGCAAACTTCGTCTTGCCATCAAGTAGGCTGTTGAAATACGCTTTTGATCGTCCCATATAAAATGATAGTTTGGTTCGCGCTCGTTTTTCAACTTTCCCGTTGAATATCCTGGGATTTTTATACACACAAACACGTCGGAACCCTTGACGAACAAAACAGAGGAAGAATCATTCAAATCCGTTGACCCATTTGTAAGGCATTTCGTGACATACAAACACCACTCCTTTTTTATTTATATAGATTATCATCATGATATTTAGGGATTATTCACATACAACGGCATGTATCTCAAAAAGTATGAAAGATAGAAAAATCATGTCTTCGACATTGTTCAAAATTACCACTTCTACAACTTTGCCGAAGACATCATATATCTATCTTAATGTTATGTAAAAACAGTTTTTCCCCGTTTGCTAGGTGGATTAATCACGAAACTTATGCATCAAAAGATGCGCTTCAATATACCAAGAAACTTCTCCAAACATACTATATCGCTAAAATCAACGAATTGGGCGCTATTCAAAAAGCGCATGAAACCGACAAAATAAAACAGTGCATATTCTCCAGAATTAACCATTCCCCAAAAAACTAAATACCTACTTCAAAGTTAAAAAAAATTTGTTCAATATATTTATTTGAAACTCCTTACAAATTTTGAAAGTTGTTTTCAAGTACAAGAAAGCCCTTCGTAGTATCATCATGGGGCCCAGATAGCCGTAGCGGTAAACGCGCAGCTATTCAGCAAGACCAAGTTGAGGGTCGTGGGTTCGAATCCCACCGGTCGAGGATCTTTTCGGGTTGGAAATTTTCTCGACTTCCCAGGGCATAAAGTATCATCGTACCTGCCACACGATATACGCATGCAAAAATGGTCATTGGCATAGTAAGCTCTCGGTTAATAACTGTGGAAGTGCTCATAAGAACACTAAGCTGAGAAGCAGGCTCTGTCCCAGTGGGGACGTAACGCCAGAAAGAAGAAGAAGAAGAAGAAGTATCATCATTATGTTTATACATCTCCAAACTTATTAACTACATTATGTAAATTCGGCAAAATAAATAGGTATTCATCACTATTCTGCACATTCAAATACATCCTACTCTACGTCAAATCTAAAAAAATGTACAAATTACTTGTTTACAATATACATCCATGGGCTGAAAGTCTTGTTAATAAAGATAATAATTATAGCGATGATGTTTTATCCGACGATATAGACAAAATGTTCCGTATGGAGACCATATGGCAAGATGTTCATTTATTAACTCATTACGAGAAACTCGGAAATATTCCTGTGGATGGAGTTGTACTGGGTCAAGTCAAGTAAAAAAGAACATTTTTTTTGGGAACATGCCAAGTTATTTTTATTTATTTCCAACATTATACATTATTATTCAACATTATAAATAAATAGGTTTGCACCGTTTAGAATGTACCGGATTTGGCCATTCGGACTTGATGCCCAGAAGAACCTGCTATAGATTTTTCGGATACTTAACCGTTCCAATTCTCTAAAAGTAGAGATCAAACATAATAGTTCACTAATAAATAAACACTCAAAACAACCTTATTCCTATAAAAATCCACCGGGCGAACTTTGATTGCATTGTTAGTCAGCAGTCTCATTTGGTTTAAGACGCATAAATACAGATATTTGAACAGTTTTGTAAATGAAACCACACAAGAGGGTCCATAATACGCATTTCCAGGTGGGTCCATAATAGGCACGTCGGCAGCGTGCCGGATTAAATGGGAATCAAATGGAGGGTCCATAATAGGAAACGTCAAATTTGTAAACATTCCTATTATGGACCACGGGAGGGTCCATAATAAGCATTCAGATAACAGTTTTCCAAATGCATATCTCGCTGGAAAAATCGTATGATTTTGTATGTTTCATAGGCGTACTATAGTCATATATGAAGTAAAAATATTGAACTTGTTGTTAGACTCCACGAAACGTATATGCGTCGAGAATGAATTTCAACTACTAAGGGGTCCATTACTAGCATTGAAACCCTAGATGTTAAGATACAAATTTGCTACTTTATCGTTAATATAAGGCGTCTCGTGGCTCCGTAAATGGTCATTTGTAGGATCAATCAAATGCAGTACCCATGGCTATCTTATTCAATCGTTTCTTAAAACGTTTACGCTAATGCGTTTTTTCTTAAAACTCCTTAATATAGTGGCCACTTTATAGCCGATTCCGGAAATTATCTGTGACTTGGGTTTAAGCCCTGAGCTTGGGATTATATTTTCCAGGGAGCGATGAATTTTGATAATTGATCGCTGTTGTTATTAGTTTTGATTAAATCTTGGGTGAATTTCAAAGCAATGGCAACCTTTTTATTACAAAATTTAGATTTTATCTTCTGACCTAAAGATTCTGGTTAAACAAGTGTACTATGCAGTTGGGCTGCACTAGGCTATCACTCATCAAAATTACTTTCACATCGGGAAAATATAATTTCAAGCTGGCGAGAAGATTACGAACTGAGGGTGGGTTAGGAGCACAATCAGACCCTTGAATGTGCAATGTGAGGTAGTAGTTGGGAAAGCCATTGACGGTTTGTAATCTTCTACGAGGTTTTCGAAACCCAACAGGGCGCGTGCACCGGGTTGCGGATAGGGGCAAAGGGAGATCAATAGCATCTACTTAAAATAATAGAGCAAAAAGCCGTTCCATGATTAGGTAATGTTTCGCGATCTTCTATGGTGTTCTAGTACTATAAAATTCTTCACTCACTGGGAATTCTGGCCTTGATAATATCAATAGTGATAAAAACATAAAATAATACCTAATACTTAATAAGTACAATGTAGCTTCAATATAGTAATACATAAAAGAAAATCAATTTTCCATACTTGACAAGGTTTTGAAGACAATCAATGAGTGAAAGAACTACCTATTAGAAAAGCCACATCAGCTAAGGCTATACATATACAAATGTTGGTCATAGGCTCATGGCGAGCATTCGGTATGTATGTCTAGAGGGGCACTAGAATACCACGCGGACAATTTCGAAACAAATTATTTGTATACATCGGTCTTACGATCCGAAAGGCTCAGCTATGCTGCAAAGTCATTTTATAAGCTATTAATTACTACTGTTTAATTGTTTATAATTCTAACAAAACTTCATAATTAACTCATTACTAATCACTGTTCCTATATTCTCTCTTTCTCTCCTTCTTATCTGTTGCATGATTATGAGCATCACTAATATAATGCATGAGCATGCACAATAAGAATAATTTCAGGATTGTAAGCAGTAAACGGATACCTGGATAGAATAGCTTCGAAAGGGTGCTCAAAATATAATATTTCTGGTCAGGGAAGTATTGTCATCAAGGGTATGTACAATATTTCCATTATTAACTCCTAGATCACACAAACAAATGAACTAATAATATCAAATATTTTTATGTAAATCAGCATCGTCAATCAGTGCAAAAACAAATAAAGTTTGTAAAGTTATAGAATTTACTGAAAGAAGGGTGTAGGTATGTAAAATAATCATGAATACCTTAGCCTGTAACATCAGTGACAAACGCAAATGAAAAAATAGAAAGGGATATACCTAAATACAAGCAGCTTTCTGGGGAATGGAATTCTGGCAAAAAATTCTGGGGAATGAGATTCTGGCGGAATTCTGGGGAATGTTACAGAATCTCCCAGAAATATGGGCAAAACACTTTTGTAGGTTTTTTAGGAAGTGAACACAAACTTCTGCACGGGATTGCTTATATTATATACTTAGTTCAGTATAGGGTTTAAAATGAATTTTTGTTTCTAGCTTCCCACCATGATCCAAACTATTTTCCGATATCCCCCGAGTTGGAACGAGAGTTGCAGCCGGAAACACCTGTTGGCCAGCGTTGCAAGGCTTTGAAGGATTTCAGCGACAATGTGATGAAATATCGCCTGGAAGCGGATGCAGTGCAGCTCCTGTGGCAATGGACTAAGGATCTTATCGTGGGCAATAAGTCTACCGAACAGAGGCATGTTGCCCTCAACTTCTACTGCAAACTGATTCAAGGGCAGTACGACAACCTGAAGATGATGAGGGCTCAATTTTTTCGGGTGATTGTTTCGCACGAAGAACCGGAGGATATTGAATATCGACTGGAGATGTTGAAAAGTCTTACTGAGAATGGGAAAAACATTCAGTACTTTGAGAAGGAAATTGGTTCCTTTCTCGTGCAATGGATCCCGCAGATAGAGCAAGTAAGCTACATCATACAGCTGCTGGATTTGATTGTAAACCTCGTCAAATACAACGCGGCCAGCTTGGAGAAGAACTTCTTGGTCGGAATCGTCAACTACATATTCGACATAACGTGCAAAGTAGAAGACACCCAAACAATTCTCATATGTCTATCGGTTCTGGATTGCTTCATCTGCTATGCCATCATACCCAATGAAACGTTGACTCTGTTCATTGTGATCCTCTGCCGTACGGTGAACAGGGAAGCCTTTTGCCAAACATCGTGGAAAATCATGAAGAACCTTTTCGGAACGGCCCTGGGGCATGCGACCCTGCTGACAATGTGCAACATCCTGAACGACAAAACGTTCTACCGCGATGAAGCTCTTCTCCGGGGTGCTATTTTCCACACCAACGTCGGTTTGTGGGGCGTTAGTGGATGTGTCGTGCCGATATTGAACTGCTCACCGTCGATTGTGCTGACCAGCTTCCTGAATGTAAGTACCTACACGCTATTTCGCAAGTTTGTATGTTGTTCCAGGATCTAAATTATCGGGAAATCTAACACGGTCAATTACTCTTTCTTTGTTCCCCTTTTTACGAACGAAGATGATAACACAGCGCAACAATAATAACATTTTTGCGTGTCTCATGAGAGTTCAACATGTTAAGAGCCAACAAGGTGAAAAACTCATCCTCTACTTAAAATCAAGATGGCGCCAAAATCCAAGCTGGCCGCCAGATGTTTTCACTTGAATTGATTAATAAATATTCTTCAATCGACTCGGAGAAAACATGAACGGTTGGAAACTTGTTTCTTTGTTGTACAATAAATGAAGTTTGCATTGATTGCACTCGTCATATATATCAAAATCGTAGAATATGATTTAGTAAATCGGTCATTTCATAGAATAAATACCATTGCTCACCTAGTTTTTGTAGCCTTTCTTATTCAGTTTTCTCTAAGCTTTCTGATACTAATGGTGAAATTGGCCGCAAAGTTCGGCACGTCCACTGCAAGGGCGACTTCGAGCTCCGCCACTGGGTCTCAGACTCCGAAGAGTTTCTGGTCGAGATGGGAGAACAGAAAGCGGATCAGTGCGTCCGGTTGAGCGAAGGAGTCCGGCATCAAGCGCGTATTGGGGATCGTGTGGAGTCCGGCAAGCGACGAGTTTTCGTTTTCCACTAAGTTGAGCGACGATCTGGAGCCATTCCTCTACGGCCAGCAGCTGCCGATGAAAAGGATCGTTATGAGCTGCGTAATAAGCTTTTTCTACCTGTTTGCGCTACTGTCCGTCTTCACGTTTTATGGCAAGATGCTGATCCAAGATCTGTGGCGAAGTGATTGAGGGTGGGACCAGCCGATCGACAGATATTGCGTAGAGAAGTGAAACAACTGGATCAGAAGATTTCCAGAGGGTGAGGGCGTTCGCATTTCCCGTTATTTCTTCCAGGGAGGGCGTACCCTTAACTACAGTACCCTTCAGCTCCACATTTTCGTCGACGCAAGCCAGGACGCGTACGATGCAGCAGATTACGTCCGCATCGAGACGACAAACTGGCCGTTGTGTTCCCTCGTGATGTCAAAGTCAAAGATGGCCCCGCTAGATCACCTATCTCCTACCCCCGCTTAGAGCTGCAGGCAGCAGTCCTTGGAGCAAGACTGGCCAATTCTGTAGTCGACGTACTTTCCCTCGATGTGAAGCAACGTGTTATGTGGTCCAAGACTGTCTTGTGGATCCACTCCGACCACTTGTGATATGAGCAGTACGTGGCGTTAACGATCAACGCTCCGTCATCGTAATCATCGTCATCATCGAAACTTCAAAAACAGTTTTTCTGTTCAAAACTGAAAATTATTCGATGAAAATGTGTTCACTGTGTTGCGGTTGGAGAATTGGGTCCTAAAGCCCTGTCCCAATTTTAGTGCCAAACGCTTAAGTTTAGGCCAAAAACAAATGTTTACTCAATTTTCTAATGTTTCCCGTTAATTTAAGCCCAAAAACATTTTTATTAGATTTTGTCACATCCTTTGGCTTAAACTCAAATTTTGGGTGTATTTTGTTTTCCGTGTCCCTTACGAAATGTCAGATAGGAACAACCCCAGTGGCCGAACTAAAACCCCTGTGGTGTTTTTGTCGACTAAGCGAACGTCAAACATGATCAAAAGTGTCAAGGTTCATTTATGGACCAAATTTTAAAATTAAAGTTTATACATGATATAGCCATTATTTGAGCGGGAAAAATTGCTTAAGTAATTACAGTAACATGCTTTTTCGTGTTATTAAATAAAAACGAGATTTCATTACAAATTTTAGGACCCAATTGAATACTGTGAACACATTTTCTAGTAAATTTTCTTGATTTTGATGGAAAAAACTGCTTTTGAAGATTCCGAAATTGATGACGGATCCTGCCCCCTTAAGGGCAGGCGAAGTGGCGCTGGGTGCCAATAAAGTGCAACGTAGCTAATGCGTTGACCAAGTGGGAGTCCATTCCTGGACGACGATGGAGTGTTGTGGATGGACGGCAGAGCGGCGCGAGGATTGTCGTTACCTTCCGAGCTGCGTTTCCCGTTAATTCTATCGAAGCAGCATCCTGTGACACAAGCTGCTAGAGTATACCACCACCAACGAGTAGCCTACGGGAACGTGGAAACTGCCGTAAACGAGATCCGGCAGCTTTTCAGGATTGTAAACTTGCGAGCAGATATGAAGCGCATCGGTAAATTCTGCATCTGGTACCAAAAGGACAAGTGTCGCCCGACGAACCCCAGGATGGCTCCACTTCCGGAGTCACATGTCACGCCGAACCTACCACGGACTACTGCGGACCGGTGACAGTGGCTGTTGCACTCCAACAATGGCATGAACTTCCAAGCTGCAAGCAATTCGATCGTGCAACAGATTCAAGCCGCGAGCGAGGACGAGTTCACGGATTTCAGAACCCGGTGGAATTTTAATCCACCTAGCGTGCCGTTATTTCTATGTTATGCGGTTGTCATTCGACTTTGCTCGGGAAGGCTGTGCAGGAAATAGGTGCTACGAACAGTGATATTCTTTGATGCGGCAATATAAATCAGCCCTACCACTGAGTCCTTCTCGTTCGTCAACCAGTGAGCACTGAACTTTTTCAATAGCCGGCGTTTTTCTATTTTGAGGTGTCGTATTCGCATTGACGGCCAAACACTGTACGTTTTTCTAGAACCAAGAGTAATTTTGAGACTTGCACACCATATTACAATACCTATTGGATAGGTACTTCTAAGCTGGTAGCACGTCTTTTTTAGGAGACTTGGTTACTATTTTAAGCCAATTCTTAATTTTTAATACAAGGTCTCTACATTCTCCTGTTCGGCCAACATAGTTTCTAAAGTTACTTTTTCCCCTTTTCGGCTTGTAAAAGCTCCAAAAGGCCTCGAAGAAATCTTTAGAGACTATAAACGTCAGAAATCTTCAGAAACGCTAAAACGCGACTATTCCTTATAATTACCAGAAGTTTCTGTCGATAAAAAGGTTTCAGGAATTTATCTACTAGTGCTTATACCATAGATTTTTTTTCTAAAGCACTTTCTTCCAGGAATCCTTTAAATATTCCATCGCTAATTATCCCGGGACTTCGCCTAAAATTCCTTTCGGAACCTTTCAAGGTATGTTTAGAGGAATTTCTTAAGAATTGCTCCAAAAACTCCTTGAGTACTCGAACACTCAAGTAAATCCCACAGGGATTACCCAGTATCCCAGGATTTTCTCTATGGATTTTTGCACCAATTCTTCCAAAGATTCCCATAAGAGCTCTTCCAAGAAAGTTTACAAAGTTTTATTCCAGAGTTTTTGATGGTATTCGTTTGGGGATTTTTTAAATAAACCCTACAAGATCCTGAGTTTTTTTTTCGATTATGCCTCCAGTCATTTCGGTATGGATTTCTTCAAGCATTCATCCACGGTTTCTGTGAGAAATTTCTAGCATTTCATCCAGGTATAACTTCTGTTGTTCTTCCAAACATTTATTGAGTAATTTAACCCTCTTCCGCCCATGGTGTCTGTAGAGCCTGTAAATTGTAGAGTCTGTAAATTGTTTTCACGCTGCTTCATAATTACACATCTCCTCTTTCACTTCAATGCCTTATTTTAGTTAAGCCAACACATTTAACATGCTTTTTTACGATAAACAATGAAGGAATGGGTTTTACCGGTCGAAAAATATTACATGATTTTGAAGCCTGATGTAACAAAGAGAATGTATCCCCACGGTAGCAACAAAAGTATTTTCCAATTGATTTACTCTTTATTTGTTCTAACATAAGTTTAGAAATGCACAATTTAGTTTCGCAATCATTGAATTTGATGGATTTTGTATGGTGCACACATGCACCACTGGGCGCACGGCACACAAAAATGCGTAATATCGCGATTTCATCATTGTGTACCGTGACCTGCTCTAATTCCGTGTGTTGCCTAATACCGTGTATTTGGGAATTATGTGGATTTCTAGCATATTATCTTATTTATTTTTCTAAATGATTGTCACAAACGTTAGCACATTAAGTAGTATTTAGAAAGCCATGACAAACTTGAACTAAAGTTGCACACACAAACAAACAAAAATAATGTTAGAATGTAATCGCCTGGTGCCAACACACGGTATTAGGGCACGGTTGCTTATGTGTTCCAAATACCGTGTTTCAGTTATAATTCCAAAATGGCGAAGTGAAACATATATTTTATTTCCCGAATCAATCATGCAAACCTCAATGCATTGTTTGATACAAAAGTTTTATTTTTGATGCGCTTCGTTCGTTCACCGAACACGAAATTGTTGTTATCAGCTCAGTTTGCAAATTTAACTGAAACATCGTCAAGAAATAAGGCAAATCTTTACGGTAGTGGTGCAGAAAGTGATTTTATCGGATTTTCCGATGAAGATTTTGATGCTTTGAATGGATTTGACAAAATACTGATAAAGTGGTGAAAATTTCTAAGCATACTCCAAAATCGATTAGATCAAGAAGTAAGTTCAAAATTAGAATCGTATCGTAAGCGGAATATATATATAGAGCTATATTACAGATTCCGTGCACTTTATCATTGTCCCGAAGGAAATGAAACGGAAGTACAGTATAACCCATAAAAAAATGCGAAAATTGTTTGAACGTGAATATAGCATCCACAAGCGTTATTTTCATTGTACTTGCATTGCACCAAACACTCTCGCGAGTTGATGAATCTTGCCAATATCCCGCAGTCCGGCTACCAACTGAAAGCTGTTAAAACTGGTACGCAGCTTAATGCCACGGACGAGGATGTTTTCAATGCCGTCATCAAGATACTACAAGACTCCAACACGGAATTTTTCACCTACACTCCGTCGCACCAACAGCCCGTGCGATTCATACTCTCAGGTCTCGCACTGTATGATTTGGCTGAGCTGAAAGAGGAATTGTTGCTCAATGAAGTGCGCCCGTTGGACCTCAAAATTTTCTCTCGAAAAAAAGTGGTCCTGAAGAAAGTGTGCTGTACCTGCTTTGTTTCGTGAAAGGATCTATCAAGCTCTCGGAGCTGCAAGGAGTAAAGACACTGTTCAACACGGTGGTGAAGTGGAGATTTTTCACCAGAAAACCTGACGATTCCGTCCAGTGCCATCGGTGTCAACGCTTCGACCATGGAATGCGCTTCTGTAACATCTCTCCATCCTGTGTTAAATGCGGGGAGAAACATCTCACAGCAAACTGCAAGCTCCCGGTGAAGGCCAACCTCAAGGATGCTTCCGTCTCACGCAGTCTTATTCGGTGCGCTAACTGCAGTGGTAATCACACAGCCAATTTCCGAGGCTGCCCCTGCCGGCTAAGTTATATCAAACAACTCGATGAAAATCGTCAGCGTGCTTCGAAGAAAACTACAGCGCCCAACACCCGCGCACCACCGACCTCTCTCCCTAGGATCAATTCCAACATTCAAAATCGTCTGAACAATCGTAGTGTTGCCGGAGGACCTTCTTACTCGCAAGTACTACAAGGTTCTGACCAACCAGATCGATGCGCAAATCTTTTTTCGGTCAGCGAGTTTCTTTGCCTGGCGAGGGATCTTTTTCATCGTTTGCAAGGCTGCCGTTCTAAGGAGCAACAATTCCTAGCTTTATCTGAGCTAATAATCAAATACGTTTACAATGACTAGCCTACCATGTCTGCGCGTAGTTAATTGGAACGGAAGATCGGTTCACAGCAAATCACTAGAATTTTTCGATTTTGTACAACGTCATGGCATAGATGTTGCTTTCGTCACCGAAACCTGGTTGCGCCCAAATATTTCATTTATTCATCCAAATTTCTCCTGTGTTCGTCTCGATCGGCCATCAAGTGATGAAGGCAGCAGAGGAGGAGGTGTACTAATAGCTGTTCGAAAAGGATTAGCTTTCAAGCAGCTGAATATTTCGACCAAAAAAATCGAGGCAACAGGCATTACCATCTCATCAGCTGGTAATGGTCTTCGCATTATCGCTGCATATTTTCCTGGAACGCGTCGGGGCTCTGAGTGGTCCAAATTTCGACGGGAAATTCGCTCTCTGGTTACGCAAAACTCACCGTATTTCATCATTGG
Organism: Aedes aegypti; assembly: GCF_002204515.2. Taxonomy (NCBI): domain Eukaryota; kingdom Metazoa; phylum Arthropoda; class Insecta; order Diptera; family Culicidae; genus Aedes; species Aedes aegypti. Next base: position 255,539,853 of record NC_035109.1, on the reverse strand, counting down.
GGGCTTAAATGCCAGACATCGTTCTTGGAACTGTGCCAAGAATAACAAAGCTGGAACTATCTTGTTTCAGGAGGCTTCACACTTCGGCTTTAACATCAACTTCCCGGACTCTCCTACGTTTATTCCTTCAGGGCGAGGGCACCCGTCCACGTTAGATATTGTGTTGTCCAATAATTTGATCAACATGTCGAAACCAACCGTACACAACGAGCTGTCGTCTGACCACCTGCCCGTTACCTTCGAGATCAGTCTGTCGTCCGATCCTGTGACAACTACTGAATCTGTTCGCTGCTACACACGTGCAGATTGGCCTGCTTTCCAACGGTTGATAAACACAAAACTTTGCCCGAACAACCCAATGTTTTCAAACATCCGTGATGAAAACGGAATCAATGCTGCGCTCAATTTCTTCAAAGATGCTCTTCTCGACGCAGAATCTGTTGCTGTGCCACTAGTCACCCTTCGTCCGTACGATGTCGCGCAAATCCCTGACGAAACAAAACTCCTCATCCAGCTTCGTAATCGACGTCGGCGACAGTGGATGAGAACCAGAGATCCTATGCTGAAACACATTGTTCTTTCGCTCAACGATCGCATTCGTGGGGAGTGCGCAAACGCACGGTTCAGCAAGTTTTCTCAAACCTTAGCTACAATGGAGCGTGGCGATAATAAACTTTGGCGCATCACCAAAGCGCTGAAGAAAACGACCAAGTACAGCCCCCCGCTGCGCAGTGGAGACACGTTCAGGGTGACCAGCGCACCGGGAAATCGGGAAAAAGCCGGGAATTTCGAATCATCGGGAGAAAACCGGGAAATATACGGGAATTTTAATTAGCACCGGGAAAATTTTGCATACCAAGTAAACCAGCACGATCTAAACCTTAGTGGATTTTTACAAAAGCTTCTAAATTCGAATCCCAAGTTAGTCAATAAAGTTTACAACATATTCATTGTACAAATGTTACTACTTGCTCTAATCCAGTAATACCCAGTAAATTAAAAACTTTTAATGAAGAAACATCTTGCGCAAAGTTTTTCATATAGTTTCATGAAGCATTTTATGTGAAAAACTACAATGTTTGGATGTTATAAATTTCTGTGCCCGATTAATTTTTAAACTATGATTTATTCAAAGATGGACTCGATCCCATCATATAAACAAGGGACAATTTTTTTAACATCGAACTTTTTCATAACAAATTCCACGATTACTTAAAGTGACCGTCGTAAAATATCGTTTCATAGATCAAACTGGAATTTAGCCAAATTAGTATAAGCCCAGAAAATTAAAATGCGCAGCAAAACATCTGATTTCCGTCTACCCCTAATAGAAATGATTTGGTTTATGACCAAAAAACTTGTACATAAAAGTCTTTTGAAATGGTAAAAAAATCGCAATAATGTTTCTTAGAATACAGTCCAAGCTCGTTATAACGACAACTTTTATAACGACTAAAGCTCTCTATAGCGACATTTTTCGGTCCCATGAAACACATTTCGATGTAATAATTATTCTCTATAACGACTTTTCTCTATTGCGACAGTCCCTTGCGATGTCGTTATAACGCGCTTCGACTGTATCATTAAACCGGGAATATTTTTGAAATACCGGGAAAAACCGGGAGAAAACCGGGAATTCCAAATTGACTTTTCACTGGCCACCCTGCACGTTATTCGCTTGTCCTAAGGGATCGTACAAATATTACGTAACGCAACAGGGGGAGGGAGGGGGTCTCACATAGTGTTACGGTCCATACAAAAATTTAAGATTGTCCATAAAAAAGCTGTTACGTGGGGGAGGGAGGGGGTTTAAAATTGACAAATTTTGCGTTACGTAATATTTGAATGAACCCTAAGGAGAAAGCCAAACTGCTCGCTGAAAGTTTTGCACTTGCTCACAACAATCAATCCACTAGCGACAGGGACACGGTTGAAGCTGTTGAGCGTTCCGTCGAACAGATCGACCTTTCTCCGCCTGTTGCCGACATCTCCTGGTTAGTTCGCCCCAAGGAAATTGCCCCAATTATTCGTAATTTGAAACCCAAAAAAGCGCCTGGTCACGATGGAATCAAAAACATGCTTCTAAAACGACTTCCTCGAAAAGGGTATGTGGTTCTCGCTAAAATTTTCTCCGCTTGCCTGAAACTATGCTACTTTCCCGATGACTGGAAACACGCTATAGTTATCGCCATTCCGAAAGCGAATAAGGACCATTCCATCCCCTCTAACTACAGACCAATCAACCTGCTGCCAACATTGATCAAACTTTTCGAACGCATCATTTTGACGAGTATCGAGAAACATCTGGAGACAGTTCGTTTGATTCCTCATGAACAATTTGGGTTTCAAAAAGGGCATTCTACCAGCCACCAAATCGTACGGCTGGTGAAGGAAGTAAGACGGAACTTCCAGCAAGGAAAATCATCAGGCTTAATCCTCCTTGATGTAGAGAAAGCCTACGATTCAGTATGGCATGAAGCGATCTTGCATAAAATGTTGGTGGGCAATTTTCCCATGTCGATTCTGAAAATAATGCGAAGCTTTCTGAAGGATCGTTCCTTCAGAAAGTGGCTGTTAACGGTTGTACGTCCGATCGAATGTCCGTACCATACGGTGTTCCTCGAGGTTCTGTTCTGAGCCCAACACTATACAACATTTTTTCCGCCGACATAGTAAAAGTCAACGGAGTCCAGTACTTTTTTTTCGTTGATGACACTGGTTTCCTTGCCTCACATCGCGATGCAGGAACAATAATCGAAACGCTACAGCATGCTCAGAACTCCATCCAAGAGTACCAAAGAAAATGGAAGGTGAAAGTCAACCCAACGAAATCGCAAGCCATATTCTTTACTCGGCGTCGTAGCCCTCGGCACCTACCCCAGAGTAACGTGTCTTGTAACGGCGTGGACATTCCATGGTCACCAAATGTTGGCTATCTTGGTATAACCCTGGATCAGAAGCTAAAGTTTGGTTGTCACGTGACCAACTGCCTCCAGAAATGCGATAAGCTCGTTAAAATGCTGTATCCTCTTGTTAAAAGACGCTCCCGTTTGGACCCTGGTACCAAGATCCTGCTATACAAAACTGTTCTCAGGCCAACGGTTGCGTATGGCTTTCCTGCTTGGCATGACTGTGCACAATCCCACCGGAACAAAGTCCAAGTTAAGTAAAACCGTTTGCTCAAAATGACGCTGAATTTAAGCCCTTTTCATCCGACTGACGACGTACATCGACTTGCTGGCGTTGAGCGGATCGATGATTGGTTTCGGAGATTAATGCCCAAATTCATGAACAGCTGTTCGTCATCTGTAAATCCTCTTTTACAAGAGCTGGCCGCATAGATTGATGTGATATTAGATTCAAGCTTTTCTTTTCTGTCTTTTTCCTAAGTAAATTCGAAGTTTTTTTTGTTCTTTTCCTTCCCGGTCCAAATAGTTGCTTGTCGTTCATTAACACAAAATGTACTCATTTGTTCTATGTCATTGTTGTAAGGAATTCCATATCTCGATTGTTAACCTCTTAACACAATTTGTAATTGCTAAGGTCAAAATAAAAATAATTGAAATTGAAAAAAAAAATAAGTTCAAAGGTTTTGTCCGCCCAAAGCTAGAAACAGCGTCTGATTGTCGTATACTCTGGTCTTAAACTTTCCACCTTCAAAAATCACACTTTATTGTTGAAAATTTTAGTTTGATACCAAAATCAGAGGATGGAGGAGTTCTTAGAGAACGTTTTTTTCATGATGACAATAAAATATTTTGCCAGGGTCATAGTTTTGAGGGCATTTTCGTTTTATAGGTTTGATATGCCTTTATTTTTTGTTAAAATTGAATAAAAATTAAATACGGAGTCGGTTTAACGGTTGATTCAAAAACATGGTAGGTGGCCAATCCGCCACCAGAAGCGCTCCTATCGTTTTTGTTCGCGTTTGACGTTTACACACTACCGCCATCTGTTGGCCTGTCGGCCAAACAAACCGATTTTAGCATTGGGCGTACATGTCCTCGTGACTATGATTTTGATCGAGATTTGCTCTAAGTGTTACGTCTGTTTGTCTGTGATACTTCCATTGTCGGAAAACATCGAAGTATTGGATTGTACTCATGTAACAAGTTAGGGGTCGTCCATAAATGACGTAGCATTTTAGGGGGGAGGGGGGGCTTCTCGAATTTGTGACGATGTGTGACGAGGGGGAGGGAGGGGTCTCAACTTGTGGACGTAGCATTTTGAATTATTTCGTTAAAAAGAGTAGAAAAATTTGACAAACAGTTTTTTATCAAACTTCTTTGTCTGAATTTTTTAACTTAAGTTAAAATTTCAAGCATTCAAAACATCAATTTTATAAAATTCTAAAATATCTAAGCAATTTGTAATTTTTCTGACAATTTAACAGATTTTATGAAGCTTTAAATAGTTATGTGAATTTTATGGTTGGTTGGTTTGACTTTATTAACGAGATTTTTAGCCCTAGGCTAGTTCATCTCGGGACCAACGGCTTTACTTCCCTTCCGAAGGAAGTCGTCACTATAACTTTTTACGTCATAAGTGACTATGTCGGGGATGGGATTCGATCCCAGGTCCTCGGCGTGAGAGGCGAGTGTTCTAACCACTACACCAGGTCCGTCCCCATGTGAATTTTATATTTTATATATTTTAATATATTTTAAATATTTTATGTGAATTTTATATTGTAGTTGTGTCCAAATTATTTGATTTATAAATTAACAAATTAAAAGTTTAATAAGTTAAGTAAAAATCAACGCTTCATTGACTTGGAAAATAATGTTGTTTTCATTTATTAACAAGACATAGAATAAACTGTTATACTTTATTACACATTTTTTGTTAGAGCTTTATTTCCTCAAAAGAATATAATATGCTCATTTAGATAAATATTAACGTTACTATAGTAAAACAAGATGTTTAAGTTTTACATGATATCTCCACTCAGTCAAATCAACAATTTGTTTTGATATATCAATGATCTTGATGGAACATCCTGGATAATAATAATCTGGATTATTGTGTTAGGTTTTAACAATATCAAAGTACTACTAATGAAATTTAACCTAAATTTAATTAAATAAAATTTAAACTGCGAACCAAAATTATGTAACTTAAACAGGAAATAAGTTAGTTTAATCTGTTTTCCAAATGATTTTTGAGCGCAACTGTATATCAAACTATCATTCGTCAGATTATCCTGACGTTTCAGTCAGTAATTAATATCAAAATTTGAATTTCTGGATTTTAATGTTTCGTTTTAGCCCAATGACTGAGGAAAACCAATTAAAAAAAACTAAGGGGGGGGGGTGCTTGATATGCTACGTATTTTCTAAGGGGGGGTATCGACATTTGTGACGAAATGCTACGAGGGGGGAGGGGGGTGTAAAAAATCAGTGAAAAAATGCTACGTCATTTGTGGACGGCCCCTTAGGTAAAGAAAGAGATAACAAACGACAATTACAAAAGTATTTGCATATAGCTCATCTGAAAAAAATCGATTAAGGTGAAGCGGCGTGTAACTCAAAGAATCATTAGAATCATCATTGATGTAACAGTAGTAGTGTCGCCTTTCCATGTATATTTTCAAAACAAACAAACAAAAAATATAACATTTGTGTTAAGTATATTTTTATGTAAACACATGGGAAACTTAGTAGATTGACGAGTATTGGAAATCAAATTCAACTGTTCAATCGTACATATCAAAAGATAACATTACAATTTAATGAAGGGCAACGGAATTTCTCTGTTTTTTATTGGATTTATCGTATATTTTTGTTATGCATCGATACGGTTTATGTTTGCAAGGGATGACGGTGTTGCCAGGTGATTGGTGACAGATTTTTCTAGCAATTGTTATATGCTTGTTTTCGGAACATTTGCTGCATATCATAAAAACTTATCATTTTGCAGTTTTCCATCATAAGATCACTGATTTAATAAAATTTAAATGATTTTTGTGATCAATCCACATTAAATGCTATGATTTTACAGATAGCAACTCTGACATCACTGCGCTCAACGATCGCGATGATTGTGCACACACGATAGACGCATCCCGACGCATCGCACTGTGAAGCTTTTCAACTATTTTGGGTGGTCGAAATTGATAAACACTTGGTATGATTTTATGCTTCGTAAAGATGGTTTCTGTAATTTGAGAGAATCGAAAAACAAACAACGTATGAGATTCAAGTTTCTATGCTTTGCCCGACCTTTCCGCACTGAAAATCAATACAACAGAAAAAAAGGTGGATATTTTAAACTATAAACACAGGCATGTCTCAGTGTGCGGTGGCGGCGTCGATTCGCAACAAGTGAAAACCATCGCCATAATTGTTTTGAGTGATGCGCTTGATAAAACTTTATAAATATTGAAATCTCGGTGGAAATGTGTTCCTTTAAAGAAAGTGAATAAAAGATTTGTTTAGTGGAAGTGTAGTGAACGCAATATGGGATCCAAAACACAAATGCTTGCCGCTGACTTACAATCGAAAAGGTAAGCACCTTCTATTTACAAGTGTAGTTTTTTTTTTTTCTATCTTTATTAACGAGATTTTTAGCCCTGGGCTAGTTCATCTCGGGACCAACGGCTTTACTTCCCTTCCGAAGGAAGTCGTCACTGAATTTTTTAGTGACTATCTCGGGGATGGGATTCGATCCCAGGTCCTCGGCGTGAGAGGCGTGTGTTCTAACCACTACACCAGGTCCGTGTAGTTGTGTGAGGCAATGAAATGCGGCATGAAATCGGAGATTTTTTTTGAGAATATAAATCTCATGTATATTGTCGCTGAATTGATAATGTTGTATCTGAAAGTGTTGATCAAATATTGAAATACCACCTGAAGCATTTTTCTTCGCATAAATTATCCATTAAATCAGGTGATTAGCAGTTATATTTCATCGATGTTGCAAATACCAATACTATCATAACAATATGTTAATGATTTTAGAAGAAGCCATTTTGGGATGACGCACCAAAAGGCCTTAAGCCATAAAGTACTCTCAGTTCCTAGTGGTGCATCAGAGCACCACCTCATATTTGATTTTAAGTTACTTTGAACACTAATTCATAGTTTAAAAACAAGGTTTTGTTTTACGATTTTGCGCAAAAATGTACATTTCTATTTTTAATCATGAAAAAAAGTCATGGGCGGGATAGGGTTAAGTGCTCGGTCTCGTATAGCGAGGTGACAACACTCAAATGAAGTGACCCTCCATGCAAACCAAATGGGCTCTCACCTTATTCAAGTCAAATCGAGATCTCTCACTTCACGCCACTCGTAGAACAAAAGGTGTACGGAATCAAATTGCGCCACTTTTAAATGACTGTAGCATCTTACCCGTTGGGTATTTTCTGTTGAAATTTTGGGTGTAATTTGTTCAATGTGTATTGGTTTCCGCTGTAATAGTTTCACTAGCAGATGTGTAATCGTTGTGTAGATAGAGTCAAAAGAACAACAGCGGCGCAAAGTAGTTTTGCGCACGTACCTTGAAAATCCGAATCTATCTCATCGAGCAGCAGAATGCTGGAAATGGTATTTTCTACGGTTTTTCGTGTTTTAAATCGGTAACAAGAACGTTCGACCATTGATCGAAAAGTAAAAAGTGGGAGAAATGGATCTCCGTATAGTGTTAAGCTTGAGCTTGAGCTTGAGCTTGAGCTTGTTTGGCCGCCCGTGGATGCACTCCAGTATCGCCAGATCAGCTGCACTTACACAAGGAACCAACCGAATGACTGCTTGGGACTAACAGGCATCCTCAGTGTATAAGTGCTGGTGATCTTCTATTTTTAGGCAACAATGGCACCTGCCACGTCAGAATGCAGACCAATGAGGGGAAGGGGGAGGAATTGTTGATGCATTGAACTGACTCCCACGTAGACCGTATATTCCACTGCATCCACGTCAGTTCATGCGGGAGTGTATGGATTGGGGGAAAGGCATGGCAGAGAGGTTTGCTTTTGTGGTTAGCAGACTGCCTATGTATCAGGCGTAAGAAAGGCGTGCGCGTGGAAGTAGGAAGCGTTAGGGAAACGGTTTCTTGTCCGTCTCTGGTTCTAGCGTTTGCTATGAACGAATAGTTTGAGTGTGATATATTTAGAATGGAAGATAGAAGCAAGTGAGAGATATACAACTACAAAGTACGAGGAAAGGGACGGGCCTGGGATTGAACCCATGACCTTCTGCATATGAAGCAGAAGCGGTAGCCATCAGACCACCAACCCCGTCAGGATCTCCGTATAGTGTTAAGGATCACAAACGGGTAATTCTAGCTTTCAAGAGGAATCCCAACAATTCAGTTCGAGATGTGGCAAAGAAACTGAAACTATCCAAAACTTTCGTGCATGATGCGAAAAAAGCTTGAAGGATTACATACCTACAAAGTCCAAAAGGCACCTAATTGCGATGAAAGGCAAAATACGGTAGGCAAACCACGTGCACGGAAGCTCTGCACCCAGATGTTGACGAAACCACATTGCCTTGTAATAGATGATGAGTCGTATGTAAAAGCAGACTTACGGTTGTCCGACATTTCGCGGTAAACCATTCCGCGGTCAACCATTTCGCGGTGTACCATTTCGCAGTTTGTATCATTTTGCGGTTTACCGTTTTGCGGTTAGTACCATTTCGCGATATGCCATTTCGCGGCCTATACCATTTCGCGGTGTGGTTTTTCCTACGAGTTGCACTGAAAATTGTTGGCATTTTCACTAATAACATTTTTATAGGTGATTTACCCTTCTTTTGAACACCGGAAGTCCTTAAATTTGCACTGTTGAGATAAATGAAACATCTCAGTATAAACCGCGAAACGGTACACCGCGAAATGATATGCCACCAAATGGTACTAACCGCGAAATGTCGTACCGCGAAATGGCAAACCGCGAAATGGTACACCGCGAAGTGAATTACCGCAAAATGTTATACAATCGCTAGAAGAGCTCCTGAACTTTTGAGGAAGTCTTGAAGGTACTACTTCAAAGGTTCAGAAGCTCTTGAAGAATTTTTTAAGAAACTCATACAGAAGTTTCATTAGAGATTACATTTATGATTTCCTTTAAAAATACCGCCGTTGGTTTATAGGGTACTAAAAAATCTCACAAATTTGTGAAGACATAACTAGAAAAGTTCCCTTTATTGGGAAATTTCTCAAAATAATTCCTTAAGGTAAAATTAGAGAAATTGTTAGTTGAAATTTTAAAGAAATCCTGATTGATCATTTTTAAGAAAATCCTAAGAACTCCCTGGAAGTATCTTTGCAAACAATATTGGTTGAATTCTTGTAGTTATTCTCAACGATGTTTTAAGGAAATACTAGAGAAGTCGATTGAAGATTTACTGGCTAGATTCCTGGAGGACATAGGACTTCCTTGAGGAATTTCTTATCCTTAGAAAAAATCTGAGCTGAATTATTGCAAGTGTTTTGAACAAAATTCTTGGCGGAATTCCGAGAAAGAAAAAAAATATCTGAGCTAGAAGGGCTCCTGAACTTTTGAGGAAGTCTTGGAGGTTCACTTCGTACTCGTGTAATTATGAAAGTTGTACCCGCTGCTACAATGTCCGAGCATCGTTTTTCAGACATTTTAAAAAGCACTTCAACAATGAACTCGATCATAGAAACACGAACTTTGATGCGGTTCCTCAGAATAACGAATACTTTACAATGAAATCCGAAGCACAAACACCGCAACCAAACGACCTTCAACCTGAAAAAGACGAGCATAAGGATTCCTACAATAATATCGAAACACCTGCCACCGACGCTGAAAATTCCAATATCATTGATATTACAGCACTAGAAAATCAAATGCGTAATCTGAGTATCGGTTTCAATTTGAAATGGTTGGATGTCAATGTGTTACCGAGAAAAGTTGTTTTTGAAATACAACATGACGTGCAACAAAAAATTCTCAAGCCTTTAGAAGATGTTGTCAATACTATGCAAACCGTTGGCCTACTTTCTATGGAGGCTCAAACTATTTTCAAAAAAATGTTTGCGATGTTTGACGGAACAGAAACTGAGTATAAGTTTATTGAATGTTTAAAATCCGCCGACTTATATGTAGTCCCAAGAGAATTTGTGATAAGCAATGAACTACGCCCTGGTGTCATTCACAACGAACAAGGAATGGATAACGATCCGATTACAGGTAAATATAAAAATACGAAAAATATATAAATATTTACTTACATTATAATACGGTAATTGATGTATATATTTCAGGAATCCTAATGCCAATAAAATTTCAATTAAGGAAGTATTTGGAATCACCGTTAGTTTTTGATACAATTCTGGACAATCTTACACCATCACAAGATGGTTATATTCGCAGCCTCGTGGACGGAACAATATGGCAACAAAGAAGAGCCAAAATAGACTGCAACATTGTTATTCCGTTAAACTTCTTTTTCGATGATTTCACCACTAAGGACACGGTTTCACCTCATGCATCCCGCACATCCATATTAGGAATATATTACTATATTCCATGTCTTCCAGGATATATTCTTGCAAAATTAGCCAACATATTAGTTGCCGGATATATGTTATCGGAAGATAGGAAGGAATACGAGAATGAAGATTTGTTCAGCAATTTAGTGCACACCTTGATAGATTTAGAAGTGAATGGTCTAACAATATCATACAATGGTACAGATGTAACAGTTCATTTTATGTTAGGATTTATAACTGGCGATAATCTGGGTGTTGCAGGAATTTTGGATTTAGTTGAATCGGCACGAGCCAATTTTTATTGCAGAATGTGCAAACGTAACCGCGAACAAAGAGAAAAAGATGCTACGGAATATGAACAAACATTCAGGACCATTGACGGTTACGAAAATGATTTACTACTTAATGATGTTTCTAACACTGGTGTTCATAAGAACAGTGTATTCAATCAAATCCCATCATATCATGTTGTTTTAAATGTCTATTTTGATCTCATGCACGATCTATGGGAAGGAGTGTGCATGTATGGCCTTTCGCATTGTTTGAATTACTTCATCAAAGTTAAAAAAATGTTTAGTCTTAACGAACTCAATTGTAGGAAAAACGTATTTGTTTTTGGGAGCACAAATTCATCTAACATACCAAACGATATTAAAGATACTAACATAATTAAGAGTAAAATCAAAATGACTGCCAGCGAAATCAAAACTTTAATAACATTTTTTCCACTGATAATTGGAATGTTGATTCCAGAGGATGATCCAGTTTGGTCATATTTCTGTAATCTTTTAAAACTATGTCATATTCTAATGTTACGCGAAATACATCCAAAATTGTTAGATACATTGAAATCATTAGTCGAAACCCATCACACGCAATATCAACAACTATTCAACGACACGTTAAAACCCAAACATCATAATATAATCCATTATGCATCTTTTATTCTCCGTTCGGGTACACCACGACATCAGTGGGCAATGCGAGGGGAAGGCAAACACCGAGATGCCAAACAGTACAGCAGGGTCAATAACAACAATACAAATCTATGTAAATCTTTAAGTATAAAAGCCGGGTATAAGTTTGCTCAGAACGTTTACAACAGCAGTTTTGTTACTCCTCAAATAGATCTCAGCAATTCCAAAATTCTCGATTATCCATCAGATATTACTTTTAATTCATTTGTAGCTGAAAAAATACGTCTTTTAAATAATTCAGTACATTTCATAGATAGTTTTATAAAACAAGGATCCACATTCAGTCATGGTACAATTTTTTATGTAACCTACTGTAATATCATTAATATTTTTGAACTGGATTGCATACTGAAAGACAAAAGCAACAATTTAATTCTAGTCTGTAGTAGCATCATGTGTCGTAGATTTGACGAGCATTTGCAATCTTATGAGGTTTATAAAACACAAGTACCCAAATTGATCTCAAATATTGGTTGTTACGAAACACACACCATCAACATACATAGCGTAAATGATAAATTATATTTCAGATTTTGTAATTTTAATGTAACGGATAAGGTTATTGAATCATTATTTGTAAATTAAATGTAAATAAAATCAAAATGGAGAGAAAATTGTCTTTTTATTTAGAATTATTTGAAATAAAATAGAAAATAATGAAAATATAAAAGCAATCTAAATAAAAAATAAAAAAATTGGATTAAAAATTATATATTTAAAAACAAAAATTAGTTTTTTTGTTTTAAAAAATACTTTTTTTGATTCAAAAAATATAAATTTTAAAAACAACACAGATATTTTTCGGTTCAACATAAGGTTTTGTATTATCAAATACATTTATTATTAATCCAAAAAAATTTTGTTTTGGTTTGTGTTCACGACTGATTCTAGAAACAAAAAAATATTTTTTTAAAACAACAAAGTTTTGTTGTTGAATTCAAAAAAAAATATTATTAGCCGAGAAATGATGATTTTTTTTGTTGATTTCAATACAGAATATTATTGATTTTAAAATTCCTTTCTCTGCGTGAAGGTTTTTTTTTTAAGAAATTCATACAGTAGTTTCATCAGAGATTACATTTATGAATTCCCTTAGTAATACCACTGGTTGTATTCAAGGTACTATCTTTGAAAAAATCTCCCTTTATTGGGAAATTTCTCAACGCCCTGGAAGCATCTTTGCAAAAATTATTGGTTGAAGTCGATTTTTTTTAGGGAAATACCTACTAGCGAAGTCGATTGAGATTTCTGGAGGGCATAGGGCTTCCTTGAGTAATTTCTGATCGAAAGAATTCTTGGTTGAATTTCAGGGTTTATCCTTAGAAAAATTATAAGCTGAAGTTTGCAAGTGTTTTGAAAGAAGTTCTTGGAGGAATTCCGTGAAAGAAACGCTGTACAAATTTCTTAAGGAATCTTCGGAGTACTATATGAATGGGATGGTTCACAAATTATGTCACGCTAAATTGAGACTTTTTCATCTCACGTTTGGCAGTACAAACAGCGCGCGTTTTTCTCGGTTATATAATATGGAATCAGAAAAATATGCACAGAAGGACAAATTATTCATTATAAACTTTTCCACAATGTGACCAAACTTTTCTTTTTCATCTTCTCCTTTTTTTAAATTTGTTTATTAGTATTTTTCCAAACATTACATTCATTTCTTATTTGTAGGTTAGACTGGCCCTACAACAAAAAAGTTGTAAAACTCAACGGGGCACCCCCTAGATATGAGCCTTAGGGTAAGAAAAACGCTCTCTCAAAATTTCAACTCAATTGGTTGCTCCACCAGCTGGCGCATTCAATTTGAAGTTTGTATGGGATATTCGTTTCAAACATATTGAAAATTGATCCTATGTCACTGTTTCGTTCCGTATACTAATTGTTCGCGTTCAAATAAGCCCAGAATGACAAATACACTAGTTGATACCCTAATGAACATAATTGCAGAAGGTTGTATCTTGATTTAATCTCATTTTCATTACTCTTTCAGTTGTTGAAAGTTAGGCTTAGATCAGCACTCCCGTACAGTCACTTATATGCATGCGACATGTGCCTCAGCTCGCCCAGCGTCATAGGTGGCTATGATGCGCTTAGTGGCTACCTCCAAGCTATGTTGAAGAAATACAAGCAGTACTGCATGATATACTTCAGATGGTTAAAACACCAACTTTATTAATTTTGATCATGGTACAATCTTCTACAATATTATTCGATATTACATCAGATAGTGTTTTTGACATTCTGGGTCCAATTGAACGCGATCATCAATTTTCCTGAACCAAACAGTAGATGATGTGCTGTTGCTAATATGTTTGAGCTGTAAATCCCATATTAACTTCAATTCAAATGCGCCAGCTCATGGAACGACCAAATGAGCAGAATTTTTCAGAAAGGCTTCCTCTAACCCCAAGAAATAATCCTGGGGGGTGCCCCGTGGAATCATACAACTTTATTTTTCTCCCATACTAAGCTGGGCCAGTCTAATGTAGGTGTTCTGTGTTATTATACAACACTATCATCCTAATTTGGTAAAACAAATTTAAGATTTTATTAACATTTTGTTAACAACATATTACATTTCATTTGCCGTAGCAGTTCAGATTTTTTACAGGTGAGTTGATTTCACCTGCTTATAAGAGAAAACAAAACGCTTTGAATCTTCTTCTTATTGATATTACGTCCTCACAGGGACAGAGTCTGCTTCTCAGCTTAGTGTTCTATAAGCACTACCACAGTTATTAACTGAAAGCTTTTTTGCCAAAGTTGCCTTATTCACATTCGTGTATTGTATGGCAGGTACGATGGAACTCTATGCCCAGGGAAGTGAAGGAAATTCCCATTTACGAGAAGATCCTTGTCCGACCGGGACCCGAGCAACACATTTGTTATAATTGAGTATTATCAACTCATATATGACTAGTTTTGGTCATATATCAGTTGATAGTACACAATTATAACATGTGTGTTGCTGGGAGAATCGAACCCAAACACCTTTAGCGTGGCTTTGCTTTGTAGCCGTGAACTCTAACCACTCAGCTAAGGAAGGCCCCAACCAAACTTTTATGAAACGCAATAAAAACTAAAATTAAAAAGGTTTTATAATGAACAACATACAAACTTTAGTTTCTGTTTCAAACCGCTAACAGTGGATTTTTTCTTCTAGGCCCTCAAAAGTGAACACGTTGTTGTCACTTACGAAGTCATTCTCAGCATCCATCGTTTGATTCAGAAAAATGGCGCAGACCTCAACGAGCCCACATGGGACATCATTTGCGACATCATGAACGAGATATCGTCTAATTTGGCTAAATATAAACTGCCCAACGAAAATAATGTCGTAAGGCATTTTCATGAGACGATTGATCTCATCGAGGAGTTGTTGCAGAAGGGCGATATCAATGCTGATCCGGATAAAATATATGGGTTGATTGAAAAAGTGTCCACCGAACGTCCAGAGGCTTCAGTAAAAGGTTTGATTGAGTACATGACAATGAAAATATCAGCAACGCGCCCTCAGTGGTTGTTGGAACTTTGCTCTTTCATGGATAGATTCTATAAGATGAAGAACACCATGATTAGGGTCCATGCCGTTCAGGCATTGGTTCGCATAATGGCAATCAATCGGGCTATCTACGAAGAGGAAATTCTAGAACGAATTGTAATAGTACACTTGGGAGGTGTAGTTCACGAGACAGATGCAGAAGTAAGGAAAGCCGTAGCCGTAGCCATGATTGAATTTATCTTGCACTGTGACACAAAGCGTTGTTTCGAGTTGCTAGAGATTGTTGGAAAAATGCTACATCGTCCTTATGATTGCTACACACAACACGGGACAGTGTTTCATTCGGTCAAGGAGGTCGAAGACATTGTTATCCTGGTCGATGGCTTGATCCGTGTTTTCACTGTAAAATTGTATCGAGTTCCCTCGACGCATGCAATTAAAGTGTACCATCTGCTGATGCTGTTGCTGGAATCACATTACGAAAAACCGGCGGTTTTACAGCACGTCAATATTATCAGGTATAAGATATTCGATTGGATGTTGCAAGCTCGGGCCAATGCGTCGTTTCACATTGGCTACCCGGACGCCGAGAATGGCAACAGAGTTCGATTCAGTCACTACCTCGGCATTGAAGGCCCTTATCAGCACCAGAGTATGCAAGTACAACAACAGGTAGGCTTATCACAACAAGCTCAGTCATCGAGTCAACTGAACCTAGCACTACAAGAAAACATGAAAACGGCTGACGTCATGCCCACGACAAATCTTACAACGATTTCAATTAAAAGAGGATGTCAAACGATCGTCAATTGCCTGAAAGAAGAAAAAGATTGGCAAGTTATTCAACTGGTGCTGTCCGAGCTGCCGAACATAATGGAAAACAAGGCTCTGATCCAGGGCAATGATATCGATGCTTTGGCAAAGACACTATTCAAAATGTACAACGATAGGTTGATGGCAGAGAAGCTAATGGGATACCAAGCTAAACCCACATTGTCCGATATACATGATTTGGTTTTGTCAGCTTTAGCCAGTCTGGCTTCGTACCATCAGTTTCTTGAGGCAAATACTAAGAAAAGTATAATCGATATCCTCAAATCGGGTTTGATTTCAAGAAAGCCACAGGTTTGCATTCAAACGCTTACAGTTCTATTGCTAGAAATGCGCGACCCTTTGGTCGCCAGGCTTGGCGATCTGTTGTTTGAACTAAGCAAGATGGCCAACACGACTATAGTTGCTCTCCCGGTACTTGAATTCTTATCGACGCTGAGTCATCTGCCAAACGATCGCATTGCAAATTTTCGGGTCGTAGAGTTCATGTATGTGATGGCCATGTCATTTCCATACACGAATCCCTACCGCTATGATCACTACACCGTTTCCCTGGCGCATCACGTAATCGCGGGTTGGTTTTTAAAGTGTCGACTTCCGATGCGCAAAAGTCTCGTTTACTACATAGTCAAAGGTCTCGAATCATATGTCCACATACCATTCCAAGATGGGTCCAAACAGCGCACAGACTATTCGACAGCCAATGAAGATTCTTCAAATCGGAAGCGAAGTTCAAGCCTTACTGAACAAGGATCCAAGCGAAAGGATCGCACCGCTGTTCAACAGCAGCAGCAACAGCAGCCAACTTCTCAACAGCGATCCAATAAACCACCTTTCAACAGCGATTTGTACAATTTTCATTCCGAACTGGCGGAAACTTGCATCGATTTCATGGCTAACCATACGTTTTCGCCGTGTTCGGGTTTGGCTAAGCGGAACCCTGCATCTGAGTTTCTCCTTAAGGGTGGTCAATCGAACACATGGCTTTTGGGGCACAATCTTATCACCATCACTACCAGCGGATGTTCGGCAGTTCCGTTTAGGAATGGGCTATGTGATCGTTGCTACGCCACATGCAGGGAAAGCGCTACCAGTAAAACGGATCCGAGCACTTCTACCACCGGACTGCCAATGTCTCCCGAATCAACGAGTGTTGCATCGAACAAGGACTCTGGAATTGCTGTGCCGGGAAGTGCCAGCACTACTGGTGCCGAAGGGCAGTCTGTCCCTAACAAAAGGTATACCAAAGCAAGTTTACAACACAGTAGGTAAGATTTGGTTCTTGGTTTTTATTTAGATAGATAGTTTGCTGTGCAAGTATTTTTTCTTCTCCAGTTGCTTCATTAAATACTTCATGAATTAAAATTGTCCACCAATTTCAACTGGATAGGATGAAATCACGGTTATAAAGATGGTTGACTAGTTGAATGTTCTTAACTCTTCCTCTCCCTTTTTTTTTTCCTTTTGTTGGGATTTGAACCACTGCGACCATTAAGTTGATCTATTGTGGTATACCCCTGTTTATTTTTCGCATATTTTCAGGACGACAAGTTACTATTGAGAGTAACTGCAGTTGACTGATAGTGCGACGTACCCCAATCTGGTATGATTCTTAAAATGAATTCAACTACCTTATTGGGATTTCCTTGCCAAATTTCAAAAGGACTCAGTATGCCCTTGTTGAAATACTGTCTTCTTTGCGCAAATAGTGCTGAGCATTCACAAAGCAAGTGTTGAGAGGTCTCTATCTCACAGTCGCAAAACCGACAGATATCAGTTGGACTTCGACCCATCTTCTTTAAATGATATCTAGCTGGACAATGTCCTGTAAATAGTCCAATAACTATACAGAATGATTTTTTATTTAAGTTTAGAAGTTTTTCTGTAATTTGTTTATTTGGAGTTATAAACAGTTTAGACTGTCTTGATGTATTTGTACCAATCCAGTTCGACTGTATCATATTACGCT
The DNA here is from genome assembly GCF_002204515.2 of Aedes aegypti. Taxonomy (NCBI): domain Eukaryota; kingdom Metazoa; phylum Arthropoda; class Insecta; order Diptera; family Culicidae; genus Aedes; species Aedes aegypti. Next base: position 255,522,110 of record NC_035109.1, on the reverse strand, counting down.
CCCATTTTTTTATTTCCATTTGTATTACACATTTTGAAACTCCACAAAAGGGTTCTGGTCCTAAAAACTGAGTATTCGATCCTCGTCTAGCCAGAAAATCAGCTTTCTCATTTTTTTCGATTCCACAATGGCCTGGTACCCAGTACAGGGACACCTGGTTATTCATAGCCAGTTGCTTCAATACTTGTATGCATTCCCAAACCAGTTTTGATTGGCATGTATAGGATTTTAATGCGTTCAGAGCCGCCTGGCTGTCTGAAAATACGCAAATCCTTGCATGTCTATACTTTCTTCTAAGACATATAGAAGCACACTCTAAGATGGCGTATATTTCTGCAAGGAAAACAGTTGTCCATCGTCCCATTGGTATTGAAACATTAACTCCTGGACCTGTTATTCCAGCCCCTGTGTTATCACTCATTTTAGAACCATCGGTGTAGAACATAATCGATCCTGGTGAAATACTAGGCCCACCCGATTCCCACATTTGGCGGTCTGTTTCAACCACCTTATATGGTATATCTAGGTTTAGGGTTCTTTCCATCCAGTCTTCGTTCATGACTACTAATGGATTAATTTGAAAATCTTTCAGTATACTTAGATGTCCGGAAAGATTTCCTTCAAGAAAGATATTCGTTCTTCGCAGTCTTAGTGCATTCTTTTCAGCTTCCATTTGCACGTGTTGATGAAGTGGAAGCTTATACAGAACTGCCTCTAAGGCCTTTGATGGCGTACTACGCATTGCTCCTGTCATAGCCATGCAGGCCAAACGTTGCAATTTTTCTAGCTTTTTTTGGGCTGTGCTTTGCTTTGTTTTAGGCCACCATACTAGTGCGGCATAAACTACCCTGGGCCTTACAATAACCGTATAAATCCAATGAATCATTTTAGGTTTGAGACCCCATTTTTTACCAAAAGTATTCTGACTCACCCACAGGGCAATAGTGGCTTTGCTTATTACCTGCTCTAAGTGCAAGTTCCAATTAAGTTTATCATCTAGAATAACTCCTAGATATTTTACACTGGATGCATATTGGACAATACATCCCTCAATTGTTATATTTTTAAAAGTTACTTTCCGTCTGCGAGTGAACGGTACCAAAACGGTTTTCGATGGGTTTATATTCAACCCTTCGTTTTGGCACCACCGCGAAATGCAGTTTAGTGCAGACTGCATTAAATCTGTGATGGTATGTTCAAACTTTCCACGAACTATTATGGCCACATCATCAGCAAAACCGATAACTTCGAAGCCTTGTTCTGTCAATTTATTAAGAATATCATCAACAACAAGCGACCATAATAAAGGCGACAATACGCCTCCTTGAGGACATCCCTTAGTGGTCTTTATTGTTATAGATGATACTCCCAATTCAGCAGATACTTCTCTATTTTTCAGCATTTCCATAATCCAAGCTATAATGCCAGGATCGAAATGCCTATTTTCCATTGACTTTTTTATTGAACTGAATTCCTCTCCCTTGGTTGTGTACTTTTTTAACGTGCCTTCGTCCGACTTTTTTCATTTAAGGGTAAACATATAGGGCAAAACCATACCTATACTAAACTAAATATTTTTGCCAGGGGTGCACGACAACGTGATATCCCTAATATCTCAACATCACGAATAGCCTTTAATGATTTTCTAAAGAAATTATTATTGAATAGGGCTCTAAAGTCCTATCCCAATTTTCGTACCAAAAGCTTAAGTTTAGGCCAGAAACACATGTTTACTCAATTGTTTAGTTTCAAATTTTTGGAAATTTGTCACATCCCTTGGTTTAAACTCAAATTTTGGGTGAGAAACCAACACACAATGGGAATTTCTTCACATGATGGCGCTAGCTTAGAAAATGTTACTATATCGAGCTCATATATTTGTTCTGGCGTTCTGTATCTCAAGATACTTAGGATTTGGACGAATTATTGCTTAAGCAAAGTTGCTCATTGAATCAAGGGATATACGCTGCATGTCGTTTAGCTCAACAAACTGCCACTAGAAGGCGCTACTGAGCATCAGATATTTCAAACATATATATCTCTAGTTTGAGCTATGTTAGAAAACTAGTGTATTTAGTAAAGTCGTTTATTTGTTCGACGACTACAAATTGCCCGTCCATTTGGTTCCATATCGTGCCATTAGGAAGAGCTAGAGAGCATTAAAATTAAAAAGTCATATATTTCAGGATGCAGATCAAATAGCAGGCTTTGTAATCAGTAAAGTGGCTAGTTAAGCCAAGAGAAATGATTGGCATTCCTGATTAGTGTGAAATAGTGTCATTAGTTGATATTTCTGAGCATCAAACATTTGAAGACCATATCGCATCAATGCACCAGATTCCGCTCATTTGAGGGAAGTTATGTGTTCAAATGTTTATTATAAAATAACCATTATGTCGATCAATACTATTTTTTGTCACAATGTCCCGAGCAACACATTTGTTATAATTGAGTATTATCAACTCATATATGACTAGTTTTGGTCATATATCAGTTGATAGTACACAATTATAACATGTGTGTTGCTGGGGGTAGCTCCAAGTATAAGTAGGGGGAAGTCCTCTATGCCCGAACACTTTTTGTTTTTTGGTAATATTTCAAAATCTACATTAGTTTTACCGTTAATTTCCGTACAGTATAAAAAGAATCACATTATTTTAAGTAAAAACTCACATGCGAACAAAAATAAACCTTTACAATTCATTTTTATGATGGATTACATTATGTACCAAAAATGATGTGTACTGAAATGTGTCCTCTATGCTCGGACACTATGATTTTCACCATCAAAGTTTACACCAAACCCACAGAAAGGCCAAGGAGTGCTTCGTATGTCAGCACATACCTTGTGGGTTCAATCTTTGCATGATGTACAGCGTATGTAGCATATTAGCGAGATCATAGGTCAGTTCCTTAAACTCCTTCTTGATCAGCGCCATAAATCGATTCGCCATATGTCGCCGTCTATGTTGCATAAACGGTTGCTCGTATACAGATGAAAATGTCTTCGAGAATTCAACGCGTTTATAGTTCTTCACAATTTATTTGTCAGCTCAAAGATTGAAGTGTGCTCTTAGGTACAGTCAACTCTCCCTTACTCGATCTCCGTATCTCAATATTTATCTAGTTAGAGAACCATAGTAAAATTTGGTGTTCATGGCTAACTCGATGGTTCCTTGAATCGCATATTTGCACTGTTTTAGTTTTCTGTAATACGATATCTCCCTAACTCGATGGTACCTTCATTATCGAATTATGGAGAGATGACTGTACATCTTATCTTGTGGCTGCTTCAGGTGCGCTCATTTGCCTTAAAAGCATCATGTTTACAGCACTTTATAAGGCCTCAAAGGACCGAAAGTTTTGTTGTTTATGCTTTATTTTTGTTGCTGTTTGTTTTTTGTACCCTACATTTATGAAAAAGCGAATTATGAATTATTAGGTTAACATTTTCACTGTCCGGCCATAGATGACAAAAGTGTCCGGCCATAGAGGACTTGCAAGGGTTTACAAAAAAGGTTGCTTTTCTTAGAAATTTTCTAATAAATTTTGCATTGTGAGTGATGCAAAACTTACTGAAGTCAACGTACGGAGACAATTCAGTTCAAATTATAAGAAACATTTGTAGCTACAGTTGCATGAAATTTTATCGTTTCACTTTTTTTGGTAGATTGTATCAGAGTGAAACTTTTAACAGCTACTGTTTGTTTACGTTTGGACATGAAAACGTCATAGTTTGTATACACTGCAAAAATGGGTTTTGGTATAATCCTGGAATACTAAAATCTTAATATCATTATTCATTTTTGGAAAATTCAAACTGTCTGGCCATAGAGGACTTCCCCCTAGCTAGCGGCAAAATAAAAAAAAAAAAGAAAAACTTCCATAAAAATATTTAATTGCATTTGTTACTGCATATAAATGTTCCTATTTCCGCTCACGGTAAACAGATTTCGTGACGGACTTACTAAAAATGCATTATTTCGAATTTCGTTATTTATCTCGATATTTTTTATGGTCAAATCATAGCTACTACTGCTATAAAGAAAGCTGTATACTAAAATCGACATTTCTTTAAAATTTTGTTAAAATTTTTGCATGAGCGGTTATTGGAACACACAAAAAACCTAGTGATCCAATAACCGCTCACGAGGTCTTGTGTTTTGAATATAACTAATTATTTTATCAAATGAAAATAATGTAAGGCGACTTCATTTGATAAGTGTTGGTTTTTGACACGAAAAATCAATTTTTACTCTTGTGAGCGGAAATAGGGGCATGAGCGGATACTGGTACACTGATGGTACTTTAGTTCGTCATTATCGAATTATAACGAGTTCATTGAGAGTCGGATCCTATTCGTGGCACTTTTGATTCACTTCGGCAGTGGGGTTTTTTGAAAGCCGCAGATCTCTTATTTGACCAAAGTATGCATCGTAATGAAACGCTTCTTTTTTGCAAAGTTTCAGACAATTCGGCCGGGAAAAAACCCCCATGCCAAAGAGAAAGGTTTTAACATCGTGATCAATGGTTCCCAACTAAGAAACAACGAACATTTTTATCGACAATACCTACAACTAAGTTATTAGCATTTCGATGTACAAGATTTTGAAACATTCAGCTCACAGAACAAATCAGACATGTATCGTAAGGGCTGTCTATCAAACAACTTTCCCGACAACAACAACTGTCTCGCTGGTCCATTGGCAGAAAAAAAAACAGTTTTGAATTTCCAATGCTTATCAGCACCAATACCTTGTTAGGTTCAGAACTGTGTGACCGAATGTCGTAATAACAAATAGTCCTGAACTTAACAAACAATTTTGCTGAGAACATTGGCTTAATAGTTGCTTTGCATCATGAGATATATGAGTTGAAAATATGTGATGCTCATATAGCATGCAGTATATAGCCGTTGATCTAACATACAACTTTCCCAAAAAACTGCTTTCCATCAAAACAACATTGGCCAATATTTGACTTTTAAATTTGCAATGCAAATGCGTTCTCAATTTTGAAGCAAAATCAAAGCAAGAGAAGAAAAACATCACAAATGTATCGGTCTATGATCGGCAATGTTTAAGAAGTTGTAACAATCTTAATAAATAATAGCAGCGAACGAGCTCAAAGCGAGAACCAGTGTTGTGAAAAACTCAATATCTCATAACTCACGCTTGAGATTTTTCATGCGTTAGTTGTCAATCACGCAACTCAGCAGTCAAAAAATCATGGATGAGTTGGCTCACCTTTTTGACGTATTTCCACAGTTTACCCGCGCACTGCAATAATTTCTTGTTTGTCTGGTAAAATTATAGTAACATTTTCTAACGTAAACAATAACATTCGGATTTCTCGAGTTTTTGACAAGTTTTGCGATTGAATATTTTTTTACGGTTTGAGTTGGATGAGTGATTTTGCATCAAAATCTCAAGCGTGAGATTTGCGAAGCAGATCTCTAATGAGTTTGCTCTTACGGGAGAGCGTATTTATTAAGATTTGAGTGTGCGTCTATCAACACTGTCGAGTCGCTTATTTACCATTGGGGTAGGTGTTTTCTTTTACAGGGGTGATAAACAATCCAAAAACATCCGATAGCAACACAATCCCCAAGGTTTGAAGCATGATTAGAAGAGTTTTATCATGCAGATCATGCGATAATTGATAGATACCCACTCTCAATTTTTATTTTTTTTTTCAAATCTCAATCTCTGGCCAAGAATAAAATACACCTCCCTACATGGAAACCTTGCAAATTCTGCTAGCTTTTTGTCAATAAATAAAGCTGCTGTGAAGATTTCAAGCTGCTTGCAAATGGGTTAGGAGCCAACTATTTACAAGGGGAGAATTGCTACTAATGATCACTGCGACATTTATTTGTAGAAATTTTTAATAAAAATCTAAATTCGAAAGAGCTTGGCCAATGGTTTTGGTGAAATCAATCAATAATTTCTCATTGTTAAATCCTTCCAATAACTACCTTAGTGTTGAGGAATTTTTCGAGGATCTCGTCAGGAAATTTGCAAAATCTTCCAAGGATCAAGCAATTTCCTATGAATACCGCCATATATGATCATAATTTAATTTCCAAGATCACACTTGGTAGAACGGATGAGCGTTAGGTGATTATGACAGAATGACATTGAAGGTATTTTCCCAGTACTTTCACAGTCAGGAAAAAATAGGTCACAGATCAAAAATATTTGGAAGATTAAAAATTTGTAACTCGGTAATAATGATCTTTTGAAAACATGTTAGGTAACAGCTTCCTCACATTTATTCATCAATCAAGAAAAACAAAACTTATTCTCAGTAACTTCGCTGACTCCGTGAGAACTCGTCACGGCTCCAAGGGATCCATACACCACCGGTTGGAAAGCCCTGCTTTAGAGCATTCAATTAGTCTACCATCTTTATTGCATGTATTTTGCCTGTTGCATAATTGGATGATGTTTGTGTTCAATCAATCAAAATTAGAAAATACAGTTTCCGATCCCCTGGAAGCAGTCAAAGTGATACCATCATTTTTTTCCAGCGCCAACGAATCGGACAGCACCGATTTGACGAGTTCGACATCTTCCTCGACGGCAGCAACACCGTTTCCTCAGAATGCAATACCAACCACAACCAACCGGTTCTTCCGCCAAGGCTCCCATGAGGGTTACTCTTCTGGATCATTGGAGACTTTGTCGCGACGGGGTAGTAACCCAGATTCAGTAGACTATGGTCCAACAACCGCTGGTAGCGAACAACAAACCGTTAAACAACCCGATGGTCGATCCGATGCGGGCTTGGTAACGACTCTTGGTAACAAGTTGATTTTACCGCAGCAGCAATCATCTAGTAATACCAATAGCAGTACGGTTGTAAGTGGTACTGTAGTGGACAAACCAATTCAGTTATGCGCATGTTCTTGCACCGGTTGGGCAGAAATATGTATTCGGCGTCCGACTGGGGTGGTGTCCTGGATGATGCGAGTACAAAACCAAATTAACTACGATGCTACATCTGGAGAGTTCCCACTGCAAGACTTGACTGCGTTGTTTGCGCCAAGTCTCGGTGGGGGTATTGTTGGAGCAAATGTACTCAATCGAAATAATCCTCATTTGAACGCTTCTAATGCTTCTGTAAATTTCCAAGCAACCGTTAGCGCTACTGTGAATCTTTCGCATGAAGAACTAGATACGGTTCCAACACAGCAACTACCACAGACTCTTGCCCCAGCGTCCGTTGCTCCTAAAGCGAAGGTATCCATATCGGATGAGGTTTTTGAAATAAAAAAGGATGAAGAAAGTAGCGATGCTGGAGATGAAGATGGATACGAAGATGTACTGATATCTGGAAGAGACGGAGCTACTGGTCCTATCGACATACCTTGGCATACCAAGAAAAGCAAATCTGGAGATGAAAACGATGATTCGAACCTTTCTGCTGATATGAGAGATGACGATGACAACCCGGATATTGCTTTTGATGATCCTGAGGGGCGCTCAAGAAATCCTGTGCGCAGGGTTAATTCTAGTCCCGAAATGAGCTCCAATTGGAAGAGTCAGTTTTTAAGTAAAATAAGCAAAGAAGGCCCCATAGGGATGCCGACCGATGGTCATGATACTCTGCTTGAAAGTGATGTACAGCAGAAGAAAAAGAATTACAGCAAGGGCGTAAGCTGCGAAGCAATTCCGGAAGAAATTGCCGGTTCTACTCCTCCTAGTGTTCCACGTAACCCTGTACAAAGCGAGGTGAATGACAATGTTACCATTCGTGCATCAGGAAATGTGAAACACCAAGGTGACTTTCATGCACTGGGAGCCACATTGCATCCTTCTGCGTCTCTCCCAGAATCTGCTGGACCAGAAGCATCTGTCAATGTTGTGCCACGCAAGCAACATTCAGCAGATGAGGCATTTTCAGCCAAATCTGATGCAACTAGTTCATCGACTGAAACGATTGCCTCTTCAGCTATGATGCCAGCAATAACTCCAACCTTATCGTCTTCTTCGCTGAATTTGAAGCTGCCGATGGAGAAAGTCACTACAAAACCACCACAGTCTCCTGCTCCACTTTCTCCTAGATTGCTAGCTCGCAATCCAATCAATGGAAAATTGTCCAACTCTGGTACTGCGTCACCATCATTCCCAGCTATAACTGCTGGCGGAATCAGTCATGGGATGCATTCGAATGAAAACGACATACCTAGAGGACGGTCCAAAACAATTTCCGTCGTTCGAGAGCATTACAGCAGAGACAAGCTCAACCGCAACAATCTTGCTAATGCAAGATTGCGAAATGAACCATCTGGAATTGGAACAGCTTCCCGGTCCGTTATCAGTCCCAGTTTCGTGTTCTTGCAGCTCTATCATAGTGGTACTTTCGGCACATCCGATAAACCTATTCTCATGGACAAAGAAGTATGCGACAGGGCTATACATCTGCTGGATTTGATTGCACCTTTTGAAAAGCACAAGATCGGTGTTCTTTACGTTGGACCGGGACAAGCCGGATGTGAATCTGAAATTCTCAAAAATCGCTTCGGTAGCTTGAGATATGCAAAGTTTCTAAGAAAGCTTGGAACACTGGTAGCCATTAAAGAGGCTAAAGAGAACAACTTCTTCATCGATTTGGAATCTAACGGTAAAGATGGTAATTTCACCTACATTTGGCAGGATGACATTGTGCAGGTAACTTTCCACGTAGCGACACTGATGCCAAATAACAAGCAAGATCCCAACTGCAACGAAAAGAAGAAACATATTGGGAACGACTTTGTAACGATTGTTTACAATGAAAGTGGAGTACCTTATAATTTGAAAACCATTAAGGTAATCAATGTTGTTACTGGAATAATGGAACCCTCTCATTAAGTTCTCTTCTCTTAATTTTTACTAGGCACAATTTACCTACGCCTGTGTGGTTATCGAACCCATAGAGCTGGAGAGTAACCGTGTATTTGTACTCGCCCGAGACGAAATAGCGCAGCACGTGTGCAGTAAACCGAAGATCGTTTCAGATTCCAGCGCACCGTTATTGGCTCGTCAAATGGCACTACACGCTAATGTAAGTAGTTGACATTATGTCCTAGAAATTGATGCTAATTCTCAAGCGCCATTCGCATAATTTCTTCTTTGCATTACGTCATCACGGTTTTTTGATTCCCTTGCGTGCTCCTGTATGGGCGAACGACAGAATCAAAATCTATCAATCGTATTCGCGTTGTATGAGTGTGAAAAGATGTTCAAGTTCAGTCGAGGATGAATCGCCAACTGGTGAGCTCGTTTCATGCTTATGATAACAATTTCTTATCGTGCAAATCAACGTTTATTTAATTTTCATACAAACTATGGATGGTTCATCACCAAGTGTGGACATAATATTTTATTCCTGTTTCATTTTTTTTAAAGTAAAAGTCGTATTTATCCTCTTTATCCATGGATCGCATCAGCGACCAAAGGTGACTCCCAAATCCTTATTCTCCCTCACTAATCAACACCCTTCCCGTGGTGATTGCGGTGATGCAGAGGATTTCTCAGTCTCTAGAAGCAACAATTACCGGGTACCCCCGTTGGTTTGACCACTTCTAATCTGAACACTTTTTAATCTGTACCCCGCTAATTTGCACATCGTTCAGATTAAAAATGGTTCAAACGTCATGCAGCTCATGGAACGGAGTTAAGGGGGCAGGATCCGTCATTAATTTTGGAATTTTTAAAAGCAGTTTTTTCGTTCAAAATCAAGAAAATTTACGGGAAAATGTGTTCACTGTATTCTATTCTCCAACCGAAACACTGTGAACACATTTTCATCGAATAATTTTTAGTTTTGAACAGAAAAACTGCTTTTGAAGTTTCGATGATGACGATGACGGAGCGTTGATCGTTAAGTGAAATGGAACGCTGTGGAACGGAACGCAGAATCAAAACAAAACAGTGAAAGAAGTAACCAGAAACACGTTTCTAGGGTGACTAGGGAAAGTGTACCAGTTATGGCCATAGTGGTTCCCTATTTGATCATATGTACAATTTCGAAAACTTTCACATTTTGTATCTCTTCGAATGTTTCAACATCAAGTTAAATAGTATATCTAACTGCTGAAATACACAAAACCTTTTGAAATGTAGAATTATTCAAATTAACACGTATGGCGAAATAGGGAACCACTATGGCATGCGCGGCGTGTGAGGTGAGACAAGCAGAGCTGGGAAAAGTTCTGAAATTCACACTACAGTAGGCAAGCGTAGCAAATCACAGTCAGCGGAGCCAGTGAAACTCTCGCGTATCGCTGCTGTAGGCAAATTGCCTTGAAAATAGCAAAACATCCGTTGCTAAGGGCAACCTAAAACTACTGTAGAAAAATGTTCTATTTCCCGCTACATTTCACGCATTTACAGCCTTCAATGAGGTGGGCTTCGTAGCCGTGCGGTTAGTGCTACCAAGCATTTAGCCGCATCGTGCTAAGGAGTGTGGGTTCGATTCCCGCTGCAGGCCGGAAAACTTTTCGTGAGAAATGTTCTCCGACTGTACCATTGGGCGTTGCATGCTAGTCCGTTGTCTAGTGTGGTGCTTCCTTCAAAGAGCAAATTGCCCACTGGAAGCATTAACGTGTGGGTGTTTTTTTTTGAAAATGACACACTGATTTTGAAAATTCATGTACCCAACATAGGCTACTTGATGAGATTCACAATTTTGAACTACTGTATTAGAAGAACCACGTGATATTCGCAAAAAACTACTACTATTCCCATTCCCAGCTCTGGAGACAAGTTGAATGAGGTGACAATTGTCGACTCGCTCCCATTTGATTAACATTAGCCGTCTCACGTCACTCGCGGTGAGAGCTACTTATCTCGACTCGCACGTCGCGCAGAATAAGCACGACTATCATTCCTCCTCCATCCCAAGTGACTCTAGGGACTTGGGAGTATGAGAGCTGCTAAAATGTGCATGTTGAGAGTAAGCGGTAAATCCCATCCATTGAACAGGTGAAACAGTTTTGAACCCAACTTTCGAGATTGCACTAAAACTTCCAAGGCACTAATCTCGCGAAGGAAGCATCTAACAACAGTGCACTTTTATTTTGGCTTTGTGCACGACCCGAAAGCTTAAAATAAGAAGATCAGGAACGTTGGCCTAAACCATTAACTGAATAAAATGATTCATTTTTCTGGAACCTGACTGGGTTGATCGTGGACTAATTAATTACTGCATACTGTATCTCTTTTTAGCTGGCATCACTAGTGTCGCAATCCTTGAAGATTAAAAACCAAAACCCGTACGCATCCAATTGGCTGGAGAGATTGCGTTACATAAAGAACATTCGGGCCAAAACGACCAATAATTCGGATCAATCGCAGGAACAAACCGGCCCTGGTGGAGGAACTCGAAGTGCTGGAGGAAGTATTGGATCGGCTCAGGACCTCAGTACGGCTTCAACCACTCGTGGTGATGATTTCACACTTTACACTCAGTAGATCAACATGTGCTATGGATTATGTATCGCATCAATTATCAAAAAATACTATCATTACAAAATTGCATCTACTATCTAGGCAAATAAACGAAAAATGTATTGCCTGGCGCTTTGATTGAAGTGTTTTCATCGATAGTTCTTAGAAACTCAAAGGCTTCAAATAAACATCGTTCAATAATCTGTTATATAGAAAAGTTTTACAAATATAAATTTATCCGAAAGCACGCGTTTATTTGTGACGTCTTTGTTTCCATTATGGGAGTACACTATGAATAGCTACCGTGTTCCGGAGGCAAATTAAACCCATGGGCGAATAGACCTGTTCGGAATCTAATTACAGTTTCTCTAGAGAAGCGCGCTTTGGTGTTTCACACTCATCATATGAATGTGCATAAAACAGTGTTTTGTGCTACATGGTAAATAGATGATGAAGATGTAAAGTGGGCGAAGGATTTTAAGGAAAATTGTATTACGTCTGGTTGTCTGTGATGGTAGTTTGATTAGAAAAAGTGTAGATTGCATCTTACCATTGGGTAGGTAAAAGAGAACCAGACAACGAAACCAGACGTTTGTGCTGGAATTCAACTCACTGGTCACTCGCTGGTGGTGACCAATCGATCAAATATTCAGCGCGTACGGATGTCAGGTTCCATAGATTTGTGATCTTGAAAATTCGAGGTTTGGCTTCGATGCATCTTCACCTTAATCGTTTTCTATATCGCGTTCAACTTAGTGAGAAAAATCTTGGTGTGGCAGGTAATGTCCTCAAATTTTCAAAAGCACAAATCTAGAGAACCAGACAGCGGTTTGAGCTGAAAACCTTATCGATTGGTCACACGCTGGTGGTGACCAATCGATTAAGTTTTTAGCTTGAACGGCTGTTTAATTCTCTAGATTTATGCTTTTGAAAATTTGAGGTTTGGCTTTGATACATCTTCATGAACTGGAAAAGCTGATTAATCTGATAAATACAATCAAGTGTAAGAATTGCATACGAGGTGTCGTCAACTCCGTTTGTAAAATCACATTGATTCAAAAAGAGATGCGTTTCCGAATTTACTGTTCAATATTGCATTCTATTGCATGCAGGGTAAAGGATAGGTCAATGAGTCACCTAAGAAGAGGACCCACATATCTTCCCATATACAAATCGAATTGGCACCTTTTCCTTCCTGGAACCTTTCACACACTAATAAGATTTATTTCTTTCGCAGTTAGTCTATAACGTTAAGTGAAGCTGAAAGAGGATTGCGACTGCTCAGTCAAGGATGAAGGATCAATTGGTGAGATTGTTTCATGCTTTTATTTGAAATCTGTTAAATATCGTGCCTATTCTGCGCGGCGTGTGAGGTGACACGAGTCGAATGAGGTGACAATTGTCGACTCGCTCCCATTTGATTAGCATTAGTCGTCTCACGTCACTCGCGGTGAGAGCCAGTCGTCTCGACTCACACGCCGCGCAGAATAAGCACATATGTATCGACACTCGACACTATGAGTGTAGACTTGCAAAAGTTCACTTTATTCAACAAGCTTTGAATGGTTTTTCATTGTAAGTGTCAGCATAAGAGTGTTTTGCGATGGTCCAGCCAATTCGCTCCCAATACGACAATTCGTCCGGTGGGGTGTGCTGCTGTCGTCATGATGATGGTTGACGAGAGCAATGTCAAACTCATTCATGGTTTCAAAACATTCGGAACAAAATGTTTATTTTCACCGCTTACTTCACTTATGTATGAAATTGAATGAGATCCAATGGTAGAGAATTCACACACAATTGCCACATATAACCATCCAATAAAAGTGTTTTGAACAATAATCTGTCCGATCACGGACACTTGATGGGTGGACAACTCCTTCCTCTGAAAAGAGTGCCAGCGGGAACAGCAGCTGACGATAGCTCGACTCGGTGAATAATTCCAAACAACTCAGAAGCCTTCAAAAAGGCTGTTTTTCTTTCGGTTGTCCATATAAGGAGAAAACCTTTTAACTTCAACTTTTACCGACTCCGATGTTTACCTATTGTTCGATGGTTAAATGAAAACTGATCCTCTACAAACCAACTCATTCCCTTATATACTATTGCCTAATCTACCACCCACCAATCAGCATGAGCCTCTACATGTTCGTTCACACGTTCGTTCGGTCACTTGTTTATAATGATATTACAAATGCCTAACATAAACTGTAAATCTTTATTTATTTTCTTCTTCTTCTTCTTCTTTCTGTTCGGTAGCACTTTCCTTTGTGTGCTACCTCCTAATGGACCGGCATCTTAGGCCATATGTCCAACCTGATCTATTTTTACAATTCGCGTTCTTCTTTATCGACACTGCGGTGTGTTTATTTTTGAGTCCGTAGACTTATTCATTTCTTTTATAGTCGGTAGACTGTATTCTACCCCTCCACCCCTGGAGGGAGTGTGAATTGAATCCAAGACCATCTGATCCTCAGTCAGAAGCGTAGACCACTACTCTACACCCCCCCCCCCCCCCGGTTTATTTATTTTCATTGAACATAATTCTAATTAACGCCCTTTTTCTGGCGCACTCCATAATTTCATTGAGTTTGACAGTACCACGGACCAAAATTTTTCGATACACTGACGTTGTACTGCAGCTGTCATGATGCTCCCGGGTTGGTTACACGCGATGTGGGGTATTTAGAGGTGCGGGTGAATATCAAATTAGTATATGTGATAACATCAGTTTTGAAGTGGTAGTTGTGCAAAGCCAACTTCGGCGAGCCGAAAGTTTACGAAGTAGCCGAAGATGACATCACGTTGCGAAAGCTGCGAACAAAATTTTTCGCTGCCTTGTCGTCACCATCAGCTGATCGTTTTGTTTACATCATTTTCGTGACTAATACAAGCAAACACATACTAAGAGCCGGACCTGTTATATATGACATTGGGTTACACGTCTCTCTCCACGTGCAGTCCGCGTGATGCTGGTGCAGTCTCTCTGCTGGTGAGGTTAGCCGCCGCACGACGCTCATCAGCCGCCAGCCAATACCTACATAATCATTGCCATTCGGGTGGGTAGTGCGTGTTACAATAATAGGGTGTACGGCGATAGGGTGATGACTGTTAAAATATTCTCAAACGTTCGCTCTGTGCGCGAACATAATCATGTCATTTTTTTGTTTTTCATAACATTAATCTATAACATTTCTCATAATTCGATTTTTCAAAACATCAATTTCCAGGTTTTTTACCGTCTTTTTTTACTTTTGGTTAGAGAAAATATTAAAATTTCAAATTGTTTTGAAGCTTTTTACCATTGAAGGAACGCTGCATAAATGTTGCAGTTGGATGCAACATTAAACTAAATTTAGATTATTTTATTTTGATTTACCATATATGTAACATTTTGTTTGTAATAATATCTTACTAGATTTGAATAAATTGAATAAAATTGGCTCTGTGAAACATATTGTTTTTCTATAAGCTCTTGTACCATGTTCTTTGCAAACCTGAGCGACTGTGAGATAAACATAGGAAGTGGACGAACGAATCAGCACAGTGAAACGCCTTTTGCACCTGGTGTTTCCCAGCAATCACCCGATGAAGCAAATCCTGCTGATGAGAGCTTTGCCTTATTGTTGACCACCCAGTGAACCACGTATCGTATAAGAATGTGTGCCAAAAATCTCATATTCATACGTCAAAAATCAGAATCGCACAATATGCCAAATCAAAACGTATAAATGTTAACACAAATTGTATATAATTCTCCACTACGATAAAGTGACCAGACGTCCCGGATTGTGCGGGACAGTTCCGGATTTGAGCAACCTGTCCCGCATCACCAAGCGTCCCGGAAAATGTCCCGGGTTGTAGAGATAGCCAAAAATAACGGAATTTATACTTGAAATATGAACAATGTAATGTTATTCATTGTTATATGGACATTCAATATTAACATCCACATACTGGTCGGCTTTCTCCATGGTCCAAGAAGATTCTAATCGGGATCTTAACAAGACATTGTTCTTATTCCTACAAAATTTATGTAAAATATTGGCAAAATATTATTGGCATTCTAACATAATTCTCTTTACAATAAAAAATTGTTGCAACTAGGGTAAAAGCACCGGTTTTGGCCAGCCTAAGAGAAAATGTCAATAAAAATTAAATGGGAAGCCGTATTTATACTACAAATATGTCAAATGCAAGCTTTCAATCCATATTATGTGTGTAAAATATCAAAACTGAGCTAAAACCATTTTTTCGGTTTCAAAATCCCGTTGGTCAATATAGGCCAACGGAACCAGTTTCGGCCAGAGATTTAACTTCAGTTCCTAAATTGGCCAATTGCATTAATTTCTCATGAGAGTGGCCAAATTAGGAGTTCTGTTCCTAAATTTACCAATTGCATTGATTTCTCAAGAGAGTGGCCAAATTAGGTGTATGAAACTTAAAATTATAAAGAAAATGAATTGTTTTTCTTACGTTTTGAATCAATTTGGACGAGTAAATGAATGTAGCTCTATCATATGAATGTGATCTACTGAACACAAAAGGTTTCATGCTGATTGGCTATTGTAACGGATGAAGATATCATACCTTGGGGAACAATGACTTTGATTTGAATGAGATTTAGTAACGGGTTTACTTGGCGTATGAATGAAAGACGGAATAAAAGAGAAAGCACGAGAGAAAGTGGTAGAACCGGGATGACCGACAAGAGCTGGGTCAGTCCAGAGTGGATCTAGATAAGAGTGGCGTCAATGTCAAAATTGGAACAGCGGCGAACTGTCATTTCCATACAAATCCACGTTCCAATCGAGCAGGAGACCTGTCAAAACTGGAACATGACGTCACTCTTGTTTACAGGCACTCTAGGTCAGTCGTGTTCGGACGGTGATGACGATCGGTTGACAAGCAAGTCGTGGAGTGAGCAATCAGGCGGAGAAGAGATTCGGACGCGGAATTTTACAATGGCGACGAGAATGAAAATCGGTACGTGCAAATTATCAGTTTAGTGCAAATTGTAGTTTTAGTGTTAATATTACAGTATGGTGTGATCATTTGAGCCAAGAAAAAAAATATCTGGAAATAAATTGCATGAAAAGTGAACAAAAAACAAAAGAGGAATTGAAAAAAAATTGAAACCAACGCAGAGTGAAGAAAAACAAAATGGCGGTAAAAGTGAGAGAGGAATAATGGTGAAAAAAATTCTTTGGCAAGAGTGACGCCATCGATAAAGCCAGAAAACATGAAAAAGAAACAGCGGCAATGGCTCAGGGTGACTTAGAAAATTTTGTGCGTTTTACATACAACGAAGATAATTAAGCACAGTTGCAGATTTGTTTTGGCCAGTGATCATTTTTCTTGACGATTCCAATATGTTTTTTTTTGCGATCGAATCAAACAAATTTAACATAGATGAGCTTCGTGCAGTAGTAGTAAATGGTTTTTGTGTTGCTTCGTGCATTCGATGCTCTTGCAGGGAATCCTGAAAGATGGAGTTGCTTTGTGCTGTTTATTGTGCTGCGTGTGCATTTTTTGCTACGTGCTGGATATGCTGTGTGATTGCTACGTGCTGGGTTTGCTACGTGCTGGGGTAATTGTCCAGTTTCGATGTGTTCCGTACGGAACGTGCCGTAAACATGTGCGATTTAAAATACATCCGAGTGCAGCCCCTTACACGACCCACCCTGCCGACGCCTCTGTGGTCGAGAGTTCCCACAGTGAGCGAATGAACTCCGTGAGTTACCGAATGATCTCGTGAGTTCCCTTCCACGAGTGAGTGACCGAGCTACGTGCATCGCGACTATTCCACGTGATTCTAGAAGCTTCCTCGTGCTTCTAGATCACTTGGCGCGGTGCTATAAATACGTGATCCCTTCGCGTTGTCGAACCAGTCTTGTTTCTACCGCCGCGAAGTTTAGACCGATCCAAGTGAAGTAAAGTGAAAGTATAGTGAACAGTAGTGTAACTAGTGAACAGTGTAGTGTAGTGTAGTGCAATAAAGTGTACTGTGGAATAGCAGAATCAGTGGTGTTGTTCCTTTCATTCCGAAAAATACAGTCCACTACGACCCGACCGGAGTTGGCCACGGTTAACGCGCCAACATAGTGGTCCTTCGAGCCGGATCCAGCGCCGCCCGCCGTAGGAAAGGAATCGACACATTCGCCGCTCGTCGAGAGAATTCCGGCACGCTTGCGTGGTGACCCAGACCAGAGCGTGTATTCCAAGGAGGATTCTGCTAGTCATCGCCGCCGACACGTCTGCCTGGTGGTCTTACCAAGACGTGTACCACCGACCCAAGGAAGTGATCATCTACCAACACCGCCACTCACCGCGAGTAGTTCCGGCACGTTTGCCTGGTTGTGAACCCAAACGTGCATTCCGAGAGGAGAGGATCACTATCGCCGCCCTATTCGCACGGCTCCGTGGTGCCTGTACCACACCGTGTTCCAGCTGTTCACTGGATCCGACCGTTTAGCCGACACGTCTGCTTGGTGCCCTCACCAAGACGTGTACCACCCGCCCGAGGAAGTGATCAACCACCAACGCCGCCGCTCATCGCGAGAATTTCCGGCACGTTTGCCTGGTTGTGCGCCCAAACGTGTATTTTCGAGAGGAGTTGGTTGTTCACTATTGCCGCCCAATCCGACACGTTCCCGTGGTACTCTGACCACAACGTGTACTGCAAGAGGAGCCAGCTATTCAATCAAGCCGCCCATTTATCCGACACGTTTGCGCAGTACCCATACCGGGACGTGTTTCGCCGAGGAGAGTAGATCCGTTTTCACAGCCGCCAATAATCCGACACGTCTGCCCGATTTCCATATCGTGGCGTGTATCACCAAGAGGAAGACATTCGTTCCGCTGCCCAACACAAATCACCGACACGTTTTGTGGCACTTTCCCAAAGCTTGTAACTGGGACGAACCATCACCCGACTATTCGACACGACTGCGTGGTGCTTCGACCAGGACGTGTATCCGTCAAAGTGAGTTTGTTCGACACCCGCCAAACACCGAAGAATCCCAGCGCAGAGTGACTATTTCGACACGACATGAATCTCAACGCAATGGAGTTTCGAATTCCAACAGAAGGCGCTATGTAGCAGAGTTTCACGCCGAAAATGAGATCCACTAAGCCGAGCAACCAGGACGCCGCTCTGATCGACCCAAACGCCGATTGGAAGGCAACCGTTGATCCGAACACGTTGAAGGAGTTTTCGTCGCTATCACGCCTCCAAACTCACGTGAGCCTGAAGCTAGAGCGAGTGCAAAGCGCACTTGCTGCCGCCAAAGATCCGGTGAGCCTACCGCGACTCAGGACGTATTTGAAAAACATTGAGGACGCCTACGCCGAGTTCTGCGCCGTACATAGCAAGGTGATAACGACCGTTCCAGACACCGCTCTACAACGCCAGGAGGAAGTATTCGCCGATTTCGAAGACCGATACAATGTTGTACGCACGACGATCGAAGACCTGACAGTCGCCCAAGGAAAAAGTCCCGCCAGAGGTCCGAATCCACAACAACAACCGTTCAACGACCCGATCCGTGCTGTCGATGAATATCGCGCCGACTGGACGAAGCTTTACTTCCTAGCGCCCGTAGTACAGGAGAAGCCAAAGAAGATGAATTGTGAAAACCCGCAGGACAACCACGAAGTAGCGAATCACGTACAACCGAGGAGCCATTTGATTGAGCACACAATTCGAAAGTCATCCGATCCACACCCGAAGCACTTCAAAACAACATTAGAGGATTTCAACCGCCAACGACAGTACCAGACTTAAGATTCGAGTCCATCAGTAAAGGGAAAGCACGATACTCAAACCGATCCAAACGACCAACGCACTGGACATAGATCGAACATCCGACAGACAGCGAATTCGGCTAACACACTGCAGTCACCGAGTAACAACAGTCCAGAGCAGCGACAATTCCAGAGTAACGAGTTAGACTTCTACCAATACGACCGACAGGAATATGCACCAACATCGAGCCATCAAGTTCCCGACACATCGCACTCCACTATAGATCGTCCGACCTCTCCAACGATTGAGCAGCATACCATAAGGAAAATACCGACCGACTCCAAGAAAACCATACCCAGTCGACAGGATGACAACCTCTCCGAACGAAAATTTTGCTCATCGAATCCCGTCCAATATTCTCCTAGTAAGAGCGATGCGACAGAATTTCGACTCATCCGACCCAGATTCCGCCCGCCGAAGAGAATGACCATGGAGAACCACAAACCCGAAACCATACTGTTGAACCTTCGTGTCAACCGGGGGGAGTATGTTCCGTACGGAACGTGCCGTAAACATGTGCGATTTAAAATACATCCGAGTGCAGCCCCTTACACGACCCACCCTGCCGACGCCTCTGTGGTCGAGAGTTCCCACAGTGAGCGAATGAACTCCGTGAGTTACCGAATGATCTCGTGAGTTCCCTTCCACGAGTGAGTGACCGAGCTACGTGCATCGCGACTATTCCACGTGATTCTAGAAGCTTCCTCGTGCTTCTAGATCACTTGGCGCGGTGCTATAAATACGCGATCCCTTCGCGTTGTCGAACCAGTCTTGTTTCTACCGCCGCGAAGTTTAGACCGATCCAAGTGAAGTAAAGTGAAAGTATAGTGAACAGTAGTGTAACTAGTGAACAGTGTAGTGTAGTGTAGTGCAATAAAGTGTACTGTGGACTAGCAGAATCAGTGGTGTTGTTCCTTTCATTCCGAAAAATACAGTCCACTACGACCCGACCGGAGTTGGCCACGGTTAACGCGCCAACACGATGAGAAGTAATATTTGAAGTTATGCTTCGTGCCGAGCTTATGTGTGTGTGTGTTTGGTTATGCTTCGTGCCGAGCTTCGTGCAAAAAAAATAGAAACAAGAAGAAACACAGAGGAGTGAATATAGAAAAACGCCGGCATTATGTATTGATCCGAAGAAACGACATGAAATCGAAAAAATGAGTTATATATGATAAGTGCACGCATGATAAATAAAAATAAGTGATAATGGAAGCAAAAAAAATGTATCGGGAGAGTTATTTATGATGTTTGGTTTCAGATGCATCGGTCATGCCACCGTTCAAAATTGGCAGTGATCCTAGAAATGATTGGCTCAAATGGAAAAGAGCGTTCGAAAGGTTTCTGAAAGCAAATTCAGTTGAAGAAGATGGAGAAAAATGCGATCTGTTACTGGTGCTGGGTGGCATGGAGCTACAATCCTACTATGATAAGGTATTCAAATGGGAGGTGCAAACGCCTACGGCTGATGGAAGTCTTTCAGAGTTTCCCAAAGTGCCAGACGTGTCATTGAGAATACAAATTGACGAAAGCGTTCAACCAATTGCACAAGCTGCCAGGAGATTCCCTATTGCAATGGAGGCAGATGTTGAAAACGCCATACAAGAACTTATTCAAAAGAACATCATCGAAAGAGCAGAGGGTCCATTGACGTGGGTTTCACCGTTGGTGCCAATTCGAAAAACTGATGGACGGATTCGTTTATGTGTGGACATGAGGGCAGCAAACAAAGCAGTACGACGAGAGAACTTTCCAATGCCGAACATCGACGTGGCGATGGCATCCATTCGTAAGGTATCAAGGCTCTCTAAAATTGATCTTGAAGCGGCGTATTATCATTTTGAGCTGGATCGCCAAAGCCGAAATATCACCACATTCGTCGCACGCAGCGGCGTATATCGCTTTTGCAGACTGATGTTCGGGATAAAGTCGGCACCTGAACTATTCCAAAGAGATATGGAAAATCTCTTCAGGGGAATTAAAGGACTGATTGTCTACATGGACGACTTACTGATCTATGCAGAAACGGATGAGGAGCACGACGAAATCTTAAAGCAGGTTTTGGAACGTATTGAACAAATGAACATGAAGATAAACGAGCAAAAATCACAGTTTGGTGTCAAAGAAGTCATTTTTCTGGGCCATCATGTTTCAACAGAGGGAATCAAACCTACTGACGAGAAAATCAGAGCAATTTTGAACCTGCAACCCCCCTCATCAACGACGGAATTAAGATCTCTTTTGGGTTTGATAAATTTTGTCGGTAAATTCGTTCCAAATCTGGCGACTATGACCCGGCACATGCGATCCTTATTGCTAAAACAAAACTCTTTTGTGTGGGGCGAAGAACATTCACGGGAGCTAGAGGCTATCAAGACAGTCCTAGGGAAGGTGGAAACCTTAGGATATTTTGACCCGACTGACGAAACGCGATTAATCACAGATGCGAGTCCATTTGGATTAGGAGGCATACTAGTCCAAATTAAGAATGGCGTATCCAGAACCATTTCATGCATTTCTAAGAGTTTGGCAGATCATGAGAAGAAATACTGCCAAACAGAAAAGGAATGTCTTGTCATCATATGGGCAATGGAAAAACTGTTCATCTATCTGTACGGAATACGTTTCACTCTAGTAACGGACTGTAAGCCGCTTGAATATCTGTTTAACAAATCACAGTCTAAGCCTTCCGCTCGTATCGAGCGTTGGATTCTGCGTCTATTGAGCTTCGATTTCACCGTGGAATATGAACCCGGACAGAAAAATCTAGCCGACCCACTATCCAGATTAACACAAGGATCGGACATTGCTGAAACTGAACCGGATGTGATAGCGTGGTTATCGGAACAAGTACGACCAACCGCTATTAGTTTGGATGATTTGGAAAATGCCTCTGAGGTGGACGAGGAGCTTCAAAAGGTCAAGGAGGCAGTACATTCGAGAAATTGGGATGACGTTCCGTCGGAATACAAAAACGCAACTATTAAGGAAGATTTGTCTTTGTTCGGAGAACTAATCCTTAGGGGCGACAGAATTGTTATACCCAAAGCGTTGAGGGAAAGGGTGATCAATCTGGCCCAACTTGGACATCAAGGAAGTACTTCCATGAAAGCCCAACTTCGAGCTAAGGTGTGGTTTCCAGCCATGGACAAAATGATAGATTCTGTCGTAAAAAATTGCAAACCATGCAGAATGACATCTTTTCCCGACAAACCCAATCCAATGTCCAGACGACTTCCTACAGAACCCTGGCAAGATGTAGCAATTGATTTTAAAGAAGGCCTTCCTGGAGATATGTCCCTGCTGGTCGTGGTTTGCTACACTTCACGTTTCATTCAAGTTGAACCGATGAAACCGGCCACCACTCAACGTGTTATCGGCGCCCTTTTAAAAATGTTCAGTTCATTCGGAATACCAAGGTCAATCACTGCTGACAATGGCCCACAGTTCAAAGCCGTCGAGTTCAAGAATTTCTGCTTCAGTTACGGGATACACCTAAACCTTTCTACCCCATATTGGCCCGTGCAAAATGGCGCTGTAGAAAGACAAATGCGCAACATAGGAAAACGGATTAAAATCAGCTCCATTCAAAATACTGACTGGAAAACTGATTTGAACGAGTATTTAATGCTGTATCACTCTACTCCACAAGAGACCACGGGGTTATCCCCATACAAGATGATATTTGGGAGGGAGGTATACAACGGCATACCGTCCATACACCAGCCACCAACACTGGCCTTGGAAGCTGCCAAAGATAGGGATATGGCATTGAAAGAACATCAAAAGGAACTCGCAGATACGAAGCGGCAGGCAAAACATCATGACTTGGAGAGCGGAGATACAGTATTACAGCGGAATCTAAAAAAGTATGCCCTTCAACCGAATTTCACAGCCGAAGAGTTCAAAGTGGTTGGTGTTAACAAAGGAGCAGTACAAATCGAGTCTAACGAAACTGGTAATGTTTATGTGCGGAACAGCGCTCATCTGAAAAAGCTGAAGGGAAATTCAACATCGAACGACTACACAATTTCGGAAACAGCGGGTCCCAGTAACACGACAGGACTTGACGAAGACGATGGAGATAAACCGGAAGCGTCGTCAACGAACAATCGACAAATGCTGGAGAGACGCCGAAAGATACCAGCTAAGTATGAAGGATTCGTATTGTAAATAACGATAAGGATGCGGGTAAGTCAATCTTTATTGTAAATAAATATCGGGTAATTCAAAAGAGTTTTATAGTTTTCTTGACTAAAAAAAGGAGGGATGTAACGGATGAAGATATCATACCTTGGGGAACAATGACTTTGATTTGAATGAGATTTAGTAACGGGTTTACTTGGCGTATGAATGAAAGACGGAATAAAAGAGAAAGCACGAGAGAAAGTGGTAGAACCGGGATAACCGACAAGAGCTGGGTCAGTCGTGTTCGGACGGTGATGACGATCGGTTGACAAGCAAGTCGTGGAGTGAGCAATCAGGCGGAGAAGAGATTCGGACGCGGAATTTTACAGCTATGTAAAATGGTGTATAATCCACTATGGCAACAACTGGTGTATGGCCAAATCCAGTGCTTCTACCCTATTTATTTTCTGATCCAAATTTATAGAATCCACAAATTTTCCTATAAACCGGAATCCATACAAAATTCAAGTAAAAATTATAAATTCCAGATTGTTCACGCTTAGAAACTTTTATAACATTTCAGTCGAAGTCTTGTCAAAATACTTTTTATTATATTTTGACTAATGATTTGGTTCACAATCTTCTCATGCAAGTGTTAAGAAACCTCTCTTGATTCTGTACAGAATCTTCCAATAATTTAAATTTATTCTGTTCTAAAAATGTTTTCTCAATTTCTGGTAAAAAAATGAATGGAATCAGTTCTGAAATCTTAGGATTATGCTAAGCAATAGTACCTGAAACAAATTAAGAATCGGTGTAGATTTAGATTCTTTCTTGGATTATATATATTCCACAAACTTCCAAGGATTTTGATTGCAACTCCTTAAAAATTCTGGATCGAAAATATCACCGTGATTCAGAACTAAACTTATACTTATTTTGTCATCATCAGGGAATGTCTGAAAACTCAGTGCAGTGCCAAAAACATGCGTGCCACTCAGAAATTGATTGTGCGTCTCCCATTCTTTGCGAGTAAACTCAAAGCAAGGCGCAGGAGACAATTTCACGGTGCTCCCCTGACCGTTATTATCAGAAAAAAATCTCCATCAAATCTGTGCTCACCAGTCGATTTCTATAGCCAAGCTGCATGTCTGGGCAAAATTTTAAAAAAATCGTAGGGCCCGTTTTGGAGTTACGCCTTTTTGAATGTGTATGTCCACTAATTCTAATAAAATCTGAGATATTTAAACGAGTTTTTATTGGCCGTGATTATCAGAATAGATATAAAATTAAAATTTTAATCAAAGTTGGTTTATATGGTTATTTGTAACTACTGAGAGTAGTTTTGAATGAGAAGATAGACGAAATTTGGAGTTACGTCCTTTTGGAAGTGTAACCATTGAAAACACTAATTTCCAATAGATTAATTAGGTATTCTTTTAGGCAGGCATTCCGTTAAGCATGTTCAAATGTGTTCAATGCAACATTGCACTTATATGTTGCCAAAGTATTTAACAATTGATTATTTTTTCAAAGGCTCAAGCGCTGTAAGGCATTACGGAGCAATTTTCGTGTCATTATTATTCATAAAATATTGTTATGGCCCAACTAGCTACCTTGGGCCTTCCCAAACCGAGTGGTTAGAGTCCGCGACTACAAAATAAAGCCATGCTGGATGTGATTGGGTTCAATTCCCGGTCGGTCCAGAATCTTTTCATAATGAAAATTTCCTTGACTTCCCTGGGCATAGAGTATGTTCGTACCTGTCACACGATATACGATGCAACAATGGCAACTCCGGCAAAGAAAGCTCTCAGGTAATAATTATGGAAGTGCTCATTGAACACTAAGTAGAGAAGCAGGCTCTGTCCCAGTTGGAACGTAATGCCAATAAGAAGAAGCAGAAGCTACGGGCTATTGCGGCTAATTTTGTACTGCCCCAGAACATAAAATTCAATTGCTGAGTAATGCACAATTGGCCAAACTATAGAACCAAAGACACATTAAAGACCTCCATGTCCCTTGCAGTTTCCCAAAATTTTATGGCACATAAGATAATCTAGAATGCCGTGAAAAGTGTACTGCGATCTGTCAAACTTGGGTACCTTTTGCACTACCGAGGGACCAAATGCAGTACTAGAAGTGGTACCCAATCTGAGGCCGAGTGTGACGGACCTAATAGAACTCTAGACCACTGTCAATAGTTTTGTGATCAGTTGTAGCATACATTACTACATTTATATTTTTTAAAAATCTACAATTTTACCATTGGGTTTCTCGGTCTTTTCGATTTCACAAACACGTAAGAGCTCTGTATAAATAGAATAGTGAAAGAATTGTATAAATCAAACAGTCCATTCTCATGGTATGTTGTAAAAAAAAATGCCTCAGTACTTGAAATATACTTAAAAAAAGTAAGAAACATTTGTTATTATTTAGTTTTATTAAATTTAAAATCATAACACTTTCAGAGCTTTATGTTATATGGCTCCTTGAAAATCAAACTCTCTTGAGAAGATTCTATACCTTAACTCCGAATTTCATTAACCCGAGTGTCATCACTCTTAACGCACTATTAAACTGAATTCAATTGTCCCGGATATATAATTACCTTGTATGACATTGTCCCGTGATAATGGAATTCGAAGTAATGCCATTCTAGAAACTGGAACTTGCGAAGATGGTCTTCGGGTATTCGGAGTAATGGAATTCAAAGTCAAGGGGTATAATTTTGAAAAGATATATAAAATATGGTTATAACAGAGTTGTTCATGGATTTTACGTAAATTCCAGTTATGATTACCGGAAAATCGTAAATTGTTCTGTGGCCCTGTTGATAACCTGCTGGACTATATACCAGAATATGGTTTCAATTCTACACAATCTAAAGATTTCCATGTACACTTTTATTTGTTTTCGATCGCAGACTGTGCTTGTGAAGTAAAGAGCTGCTATGACTCATCACAAACGAAAAAAAGCATACTTTGGGAGCCTCACAAAGTTTTCCAAATTGACAAAGACAAACATTTAAGCTCTGTAAATGCTACAATTTTGAACTCTATTAAACAAAATATTAACGGATGTTCTAAACTTTGCATTGCTTTCTTCCATTTTGTATCGCTGGTTTCTACGTTGTTAATTTTATTTTATTCCATACACTGCTATCCATAATCGAAAACTTAACTCGTAAAGTATTCCTTGACGTATACTTCGCTTCGATACACAACAGGTAACAATAGTTGCATGTTAAATAAACTGAATCGTGAGTACATGGGTTCACAAAGCTATCCAGAATATTGTGCTACAAGAACTAATTTGGTTACATGATGAAATTAGCTCCGTTATGCCTTAAAACACTTGAGCCTATGGAAAATCAGTTGATTGGGAAATACTTTGGCGGCATATAAGTGCAATGTGCCATTGAACACATTTGAACATGCTCAAAGGTATAAGAATACCTAATTAATCTATTGGAAATGAGTGTTTTCAATGGTTACGCTTCCAAAAGGACGTAACTCCAAATTTCGTCTATCTTCTCATACAAAATTCTCCCCAGAATTTATAAATAACCATATAATCCAACTTTGATTCAAATTTTAACATTATATCTATCCTGATAATCACGGCCAATGAAAACTCGTTTGAATATCTCGGGTTTCTTTAGAATAAGTGGACTTGCACATTCAAAAGGGCCTAACTCCAAAACGGGCCCTACGATTTTTTTTAAAATTTTGCCCAGACATGCAGCTTGGCTATAGAAATCGACTGGTGAGCACAGATTTGATGGAGATTTTTTTCTGATAATAACGGTCAGGGGAGCACCGTGAATTTGTTTTGGTGCGAGACAAAGCAAAGCACAATCTCTACTCTTTCAGTCTCTTTCGTGAAGGCACAAAATCCACTCTAGAATATTTTCAATAAAGTATGCTTTGAAAGCGGACAAGCTTAATAAGTGCTTTGCAAAATCTTATTGTTGTGGATCTTGACATATTTGGTAAAGTCAGAAACATAAGGTGGTGACGAATTATGTTTAACGTGTTTAAGAGTTTTGACAGTCACATATTAATGAAATGAATTCAAGTGAATTTGTTTACGCGTGTACGAAACGCAAAGAGTGAAAATGAGACAACTCAATACTATGCATCCCAAAGCACATTGCGAGTCAGCACAGCCAGGGTGCAGTCCAGAGAAAAATACTCCTGCACGTCTCTTTCGAATTTTGGGTGCTATCTCGCAGCAGCGCGTGTAGCACCGAAAGAGGTTTGAGTCGCACCCAATCCCTGGTCATCATTTATCTGCACAATATTTAAAAGAACAGGTTTTGGAAATCTCACAACAATGGGATCATGCACAAATTACGTCACGCTCCAAGGGGGGGGAGGGGGTCAAGCCAAGCGTGACAAGCCTTACAAAATTTTCAGAGGACTCATACAAAAAACGTGACAAAGGGGGGGGAGGGGTCGAAAAAGTCGAAATTTAGCGTGACATAATTTGTGTACCATCCCAATATTAGAAAACACATGTAAATTTTTGAGCAATAGTAATAGTGCAAACTATTAAAATAACTGTTGAATTAAAAATTTCATAGAAATAACCTGAGCAATCTATTATTTTTGCTCGAAAATTTTATTTTTTATCGTTTTCAACACAAACAATAAGAAAATGTGTACTTTTAAATATTCCTTACACTGAGAACAGCGTTGCGGTTGAAAATACTATATCGGAGGGTTAAATTAAATACACAACGCCACTTGATTTGTGCAGACTAAATTCGCATTTATTTAGAATATTTTGTGCATTCAATTTTACCATGGCACCATATGTATAGTAAAAATTACTATATCAAGGTTAAAAACTTGCAACAGACCAGAATCGAACCGAGGATCTGGCGATTACCAAGCGCGAACGCTAGCCGCTTGTAAGTAACGTAGTTTAACTTTATAAGGAACATTATTGTTAGGTGTTTGTCTTGTTGTGTTTGATTTGATATGGATTGTT
The DNA here is from genome assembly GCF_002204515.2 of Aedes aegypti. Taxonomy (NCBI): domain Eukaryota; kingdom Metazoa; phylum Arthropoda; class Insecta; order Diptera; family Culicidae; genus Aedes; species Aedes aegypti. Next base: position 255,493,739 of record NC_035109.1, on the reverse strand, counting down.
TCAGATGTAGTTCGATTATTTGTTGATGACATTTGTGTATTTTGAATATGATGTTGTTTGTTGTTCGCACGTACCTATGTATTATAGATTTAAGAAAATTCAATTAGACAAATCAGTCCGTTGAATTATACCAATAAATAAAAATAATAATAGTATTTGAATATGCATAGGACGGCAGTACCGTAATGACGCCATTCACCGCTCACTTAACAGCATTTCGACATGTAAAATTCTGTCAAATATCGGCTGTTTGATCTTTTTCACAACTGTTTGCACTAGACGCAAAATTCAACATTTGTTTTTGTAGGAAAAAAGCTGAAATGTGAAAAATGTATAATAGTACCGAATGACATGTATGCCAATGATACAGGTTTAGGGCGCCATTCACCGCTCATTCGAAATATGAAGCCATATATACAGCTCTAGTTGGAATTAATCTATTTTCATTAGTATTCTTTGTACCTAAAGTACGACAACATATTGAATCGTGGCAGCTTAGAAGCATTTTGCGATCTGTCATAATAAAATCATTGTTAATCTCATGTTTACCGGTTTAAACAGGTTAAAATTATTTTTTATAAATTATCTATAATACAAAATCATATGACTTTTATTCTGATACAATCCATTTTGGTATACTAATACATGCTGATAACTTTTATTGCGAAAATTTGTTCAGATTTTTCAAAACAATTCAATGAGCGGTGAATGGAGCATGAGCGGTGAATGGCGTCCTTACGGTATAATATGTTGTAAGTAGGGATAGGGGCTCAGATAGCCGTAGCGGTAAACGCGCAGCTATTCAGCAAGACCAAGCTGAGGGTCGTGGGTTCGAATCCCACCGGTCGAAGATCTTTTCGGGTTGGAAATTTTCTCGACTTCCCTGGGCATAGAGTATCTTCGTACCTGCCACGCGATATATACACATGCAAAAATGGTCATTGGCATAGTAAGCTCTCAGTTAATAACTGTGGAAGTGCTCATAAGAACACTAAGCTGAGAAGCAGGCTCTGTCCCAGTGGGGACGTAACGCCAAAAAGAAGAAGAAGGGATAGTAAAAATTTGCAGTAAAATTCTTTAAATTTCACGGGTGACAAAGGCGATGAAACTAAAATTTCTCGGCTTTGTCGTGGCCCCATACTTTTGGTCAAATTTGCAACTACAGTACATATTCTCAGTGAAAATACATTTCAAATGTGTTAACTCAGCGGTGTGTTAATAATTGTAATTTGTATTTTTCAGATCAAGATAATAAGTTTATTACCAGAATGGTAATTTAAAATTTACCAATTTAAAATTTAAAACAAAATAAGCAATCAGAGGAAGTCCAAGATAAACTAAAAAACTCGAATATTAGCTTAGCTTAGACTGACTACACATATCAATGGTTGCTATTCCGTGATTGACCGAAGTCAGTGAAAATGCACAAAGAATCAACTAGAAGTTCGGCTGGGATTGGCCATAATCTTCTTCAGTGTGCATAATTCAGTGCCTCTATTTATACATGGTCAATAACGGCGCCGGCCACGTCCTTGCAGTCAGGTGGGATTGAGGGAAGGAATGTTAGTGTGTAATCTTTGCTATTTGGAGACCGTGTTTGCCTCTGCATCTCCACAAAGGTTACTGGGAGGGATGTTTGTTAATGGGAAGGATCGTTGGGTCACAGGATTCACTTTGATAAGCGATTAGACCATGATAAATAATTATTTGTGAGATATAAACATACTTATATGTAAATATAATATTTTCATTTGATATGAACAACATCTATGTAGAGAAAAAATATGCCGACACTTGATGTGACGAACGTTTCAAAGTTTGTTGAATAAAGTGAACCTTTTGGAAGTCTACACTTGAAGTGTCGAACCATTCAAAGTTTTTTTTTAATTACAAAAATAAAGGTAAAAAGAAGAAAGTGTTTTGAAAAAAAAAAATTAGACATAAATAATTTATGAATCAGAGTTTATGTCGACACTCACAGTGACGAACCATTCATATTTTTTTGAAAAATCATATTTACGTCTCACCGTTGTAACGATTAAGGGTGCAATCATACATATTTTATAGATTAGAAACAGTAGCATAAAACAAGCTCACCAATTGATCCGTCATCCTTGAGCAGCAACAATCCTCTTTGAACTTCACTCGTTTAATAGGCTATATAAAAGCACTCAGAGAAAATAGGCGTGCAACCCGTGAGGGGAAACAACTGACGACTGCTCGGGCTTTCTTGACGCACTGCCCAGGAGCAAGCGTCAACGTCGGAAGATCAAAAAGAACTAATCGAAAGCGGCACTTTTTCACTTTACTCGATCGACGCGCGACATGGTTGATCCTTCCCTCATCGCCGGCCCCCGCAAGAGCAAGCGTCAAGGTCGGAAGATCAAACACAACTCCATGCCATGGAATCGGAAGACCACACACTACAAACGCGAATCTCTTTTCGCACTCGCGCCACGCGGATCGAAAACAATTGGTCTTGATTCCATCGCTCGCCCTGCAAGAGCATGCCATGGAATCGGAAGACCACACACTACAAACGCGAATCTCTTTTCGCACTCGCGCCACGCGGACCGAAAACAATTGGTCTTGATTCCATCGCTCGCCTTGCAAGAGCATGCTATGGAATCGAAAGACCACACACTACAAACGCGAATCTCTTTTCGCACTCGCGCCACGCGGACCGAAAACAATTGGTCTTGATTCCATCGCTCACCCTGCAAGAGCATGCTATGGAATCGAAAGACCACACACTACTCGATAAACTAAAAAACTCGAATATTATTGGAAAAACATTGACTCCAAAATTAATAAACCATTTTCGTATGTAATAAACTGAAAATTGCAACGTTTTAGGACTTATAATCCAGTAACACTTGTTGTCTTATATAATATTGTAAGGACGAATTACAAAACAAGCATAAAACACACAAAAAACAGTGCAAACCAACACTGAAAATAAGACATTTTATTTATTTCTCCCCTCTGACTTGATTTTGAAGGGGGGGGGGGGGGTGACAAAAGTAAAATTTAAAATTTGTTCCGGCCTAATAAGTCATCAAAGATTTGAAGTACTTGAGCATTCCATCAGATTGGAGCTTCTCAAATTGATATCTGAGCTGCGCCAGATGATGTCATGAGTATTAGCATCACTGTCCACAATCAGCAGAAAGCCTTTTCATAGGCAGTGTACGATAAGTCGTTTGAAATCATCCGTTGGGGATGGTTCATCATGTGGTAAATACACCACAAAACAAAAGACGTATTTCTTATTGAAGTCACCAATAGAAATATCAATTGTGACAGCACGTACATCTCTGGTTGTTAACTCAGAAATGAGTGTAACAACGATAACGCTATTTCCGAGCGCGCATGCACGAAGCCTGATACTCGAGTTTGCCATTTCATGTTTCTGATTGTAGCAATAAACTAGGTCCACAATGTTCCCCTAGAACTAGCGCCACTTGAGCTGTACCATTTTGCATGTGTCTACAAAGATTAATCGTTGCTGATATTTTATGCTGAAGATTGATCTAAGCTATCTTAACCGTAGCCACTACCCAAACTAGGCAGGATATGAATCATCCCACCCTTATTTAGCCTCAGGCTTGAGACTGAACAATGGCACTACACTTTTTATATTAAATTCAAAGGGAGGGATTATTAGAGAAGTCGAGCACTCGAAACTGAAGAAGTCTGTAAGTCGCAGACGAAATAGGCCTATCTGTCAAGATAAGCAGCACATACCGTTTTGATTCATATTACGGACAGCTTCAAATTCCGGACACTCTCGTTTGTATGGGAAACATTTCACACGAAATGTTTCAATTTTCGCCGTCCAAAAGTTCTCATTTTCGAGGCTCGTTTTATTAGGTTTTTTCCATGAATATCATTGCAAATTTATAATGCCCAACTACCTTAGACGTCTTTTAAGTGGTTGAACGATTTCAATTGATGATTTGACTGTTCCATCAATGATTATCATGAGCTGTCCGTAATTCGAATCAAAGCGTCCGGAATATGAGGCAAAAGTGAGAGAGCGTCCGGAATAAGAATCGTGAAAAGGCCACACGTTTTGATTTATTTAAATGTATTCAAGTTGCGGACGCGTATTCTTCACCCACTATCCGAAAGTTAAGGGCTTCCGACGCTCGATAACGCTAAAAAATCATACAGAATGATTTATTTTGTATGGTCCAAGCTCGGTTATACTTCACTGAGGCCTTAAGTGTCCGTAATATGAATCAAAACGGTATTAGAGTTTAAAGGTACCTGCTCGCCTTACTAGTGATTTTAGTATTTTTTTTTTTTGTAAAAAGTGAAGTGTTAAAGTTCAATTTGTAGTTTTGAAGAATGGCAGCCGATTATCTCGGAGAAACACAAGGTCACCAGCACCATTGCTCCGGGTAGCACAGTAAGGGCGTATACTGTAGAGGACGCCATGGTACTCCACAAGCTCCGTTTGCGGTTAGGTTTTATTTCGACCCCCCTAACCATTCATTCTTAGGCACGGTAAACTTAAAGCCGCATGAATTGGGGGTCACCTGTGAGGTGGTTTTTTATCACCGGAACAGGCAGTCCGTAGTAATAATTCTTAGCCAATGGATCATTAAAATAACCAAAACGGCCGCTATGGAAAGCATAGATAGCGCCACCGTAGCCTTGTGTGTTTGACAGAACAGCAATGATGTCACAATGTTAAATCCCATATACAGTGGCGCTTTGTTTTGATGCGGTGAGCACTTGCAAAAACTACCTTCAATGCTCCATTGAAACAACCGCTACTGACACTACGCGGCTATCTAGGCAGATCGGAAAAAAGAAGTTAACATTGATGATTAACTCCTGACGTGACCAAACAGCCCAGAAAAATAAATTTTACACACAATATATACTAACAGAAGTTGCTTTTATATTAAAGTTTTATGTTTTCTTTGTTGTTTCATTGAATTTAATAGGTTGGATTCGACAATAATAGGGTCCTAAAATGTTTAACGAAATCTTGTTTTTATTCAATAACACGAAAGAGCATGTTACTGCAATTACTTTAGCAATTTTTCCCGCTCAAATAACGACTATATCATATTTAAACTTTAATTCAAAAATTGGGTCCATAAATGAACCTTGACACTTCTGATCACACCTTCGCTTAGTGGACAAAAACAACACCGGGGTTTTAGTTTTAACACTAGGGCTGTTCCTATCTGACATTTCGGAAGGGACACGGAAAACAAAATACACCCAAAATTTAAGTTTAAGCCAAGCTTGGTTTAAACTGCCAACCCTAGGGGTGTGACAAAATCCAACAAAAACAAAAAATATGATTTTTGGGCTTAAACAAACGAAAAACATTAAAAATTGAGTAAACATGTGTTTTTGGCCTAAACTTAAGCGTTTGGCACTAAAATTGGGCCAGGACTTTAGGACCCTATTGATTTATAACTCTGTGGTCATGATGTACTTTTTAGAAACATGTAAACCCCAGTTGTGATACGTTTTCAAGAAATATTCATTTTAAGGTTTAGGAGTTCTAGTTTTATTTCTTTGATATTGTCACAGAATGATCACGATTTGCGATCAGTCCAATGATGGGCCACTTAGCCTAAAATTGTAAAAAAGATACAGCATATTGTACAATGGTACTTTCTTTCCTGCACGTGTAAGTTGGATATTCAGCTGTTAAGAAAGTTTAATTACTGCTTCAACAAATATTATTATTCAGTATCCAGCATTAGTTTAACCATATTGTTATGTGTATCTGCAGATTTCCTATCAAATTGATACAGCAATGTGAATAAATTATTTGTACATTTTAACACCGAAAACTCGAGCTAGCTCCTGTTGTCTGTCGGCGCGGCACAGAGCACAGCACACTACGTTTGGATCGCAGCAAGCTATGTGTGGCCATTCACAGCGCTGCAATTGGTTGCTCCAATGCTGACCTACTGGACAGGAAATGAGACAAGCCTGTCCTTGTAAACATTTGTAGAAAGATAGACAGCTTGCTGGATTTCGTATATGAATTGGATTCAAAGGGTCGTCTATGGTTGGGCAACCACTATCTGGGCGGCAGTCCAGAACAGGACACGGGTTAGGCCAGCACGGGTCAGTTGGATCCGGGAATGGTTCACATGGAATGTTCTTGTCACAGCATGCATAATTGGGCCATTCGCATCTTAGTAGTTTTTCGCTGAAATGTTCTCCCGCACGACACTGCATCAGACAGGCTTGACCATTGGAACACTTGTAGAATCTTGTACAATCATTTTCATGGGGTAGAAGCGTTGGATTCATGGGGTCGTCATTCAAAGGACATCTGGGATTATCAGTGCACTGCGTCACACAGGGAAGGCATACGTTGTCATCAGGAGTTGTACTTGGCGTTGCTATAGTTGTTGTTGTTGTCGTTGTTGTAGTTGTAGTTGTAGTTGGTACTGGACCCGGAGTGGGACATTGCTCTGGACAAGGTGTGCAGGGGATATTCTTATCACAGCAAGCAACATGAGGCCATTCACAACGACTGAGGTTTTCACTCCAGTGCAGCCCAGCAGGACAACTCATCTCGCAGGCATTACCACCACTACATTTGTAAAATTTTCCACAATCCGCATGTGGCAATTTAATGGGATTCATTGGATCTTGTGCAACTTGACATCTAGAATCCGGATTACACGGCCCAGGTGGGCAAATACCACATTCCTGAGTTAATACTTGGCCAATGATGGCAAGTATCACCACTGATATGTACATTTTGATTTACACTATTCGTTGAGATAGCCTCACTTGGGATGGTCGATGATGGAAGATATAGAACGCTACTAAAAAAGAAATTTGATCTACGGCTCGTTTTATACATCCAGTGTTCTCTGTGTTATTGAGTTAATCATCAATCACTCGGCTGTCAAGATTCAAAATCAAGTTCATGTTCATAGATTGTAGTGCAAAACCTAGAATGATATCATTTTTTGATAATGAGGCTGGAATCAGTTCTAGCTTTTCCTGGAAGTAATACAGTGATGTTTGGAATAATAGAAACACGAAACACGAGTCACTTTTCATCAACGATTTTTTTTTAAGAATCTGCAGAAAAGTAAGATATATACAAGTTGTTAGAAACAATGATAGTTTTGATCAATTAAAATTTTACTAATCATAAGTCCAAAAATTTTAAATCACATATTAGGAAGAACTTTTATCCACTGAATATTTAAACATAACAAAAATATATAAAATGTTGCAACAAGTGTTTGGCACTATCAGGCTATCAGCCGCGTATATCTGCATTTTTTTTGTACCGTAAAACGGGGTATCTTGATCAGCGGGGTAACATTGATGCACATGGTATGCTTCATAAAAAATTCTAAAAAACCTTTTTCGGTGAAACATTTACATTCATAAGCTCATAGGGCTTTAAAAAAATGAGTTGTGTTCATGCCTGTTTTTTAAGTTTTTGAAACAATGATTTACTCGATTATGAACAACCTTGCGGAAGATTCATGCTTAACATGTGTTCTGCAACTTATATAAGTAAGGAAACCATAGCACAGGAAAATCTCCTATGAAATTTTACAAAATAACATGACCTTCACCTGTTAAATTTGTCCTTTCAAGCAAACAAGCTTGAAGCTTGTCAAAGTTGAACATTTTGTATGAAAATCGACATGCACTACCAGTATTCCGAACAGCACTGTATATTATTCAATGACGTAGAATAAATTTTATCTTGTGCACTATGGAATGACGTTATCTTCTGAACCTTCAAAATTTACTGTAAATTTTTATCTTTTATCACGTGATAAGAAGGTACCGTAAAACGGGGTAACTTTGATAGTTTTTTCGAAGAAAACTTGAATATTTATGCAAGATGTTTCAAAGAAATATAATTTATATTTTTAAAACAAGTACTGACATCCTAGCTATCGATTGCAGTTGATCAGTGAATCACTGCAGTTGATAGATTGTCGAAAGATTTATTTTGAATGGATATATAATTTTTCATATAATCGAAAGTCGGTTTACTGTTTTGGGGTTACTTTGATAGTGGAGTGAGTATCACTCGAACAAAATTGAGTAAATTTCGTAACATTTGTAGGGCGTTGCATACCTCTAGGCGTTTAACGTAATATGGTAATTTCTGACTTAGATTGCAAAAATGGTCCCAGTTTGTAAAAATGCTTTTCGCTAAGAGGTTTGAGGCCATATTCAAGTTCTATGATAACTAGACTGTCAAAGATAAGTGACCAACTATTCAAAACTACATCAAATAGTGATCGTAGAACAGATTGTTTGTAACCGTTTCGAAATTGCTAAAGTGGCATCAATTTTTAATATTCGTATATTAAGTCTGAAATGTTCTCGATTCAAATGAAAACAGCTCTGACAAGAAGTGTTTAACTAATATTCTCTACTTTTGCATTTGTTTTGCTTAACTGATTAACACATATTATCTTTTTCCGTTTAGTATGTGATGGGTAACGCACTATCAAAGTTACCCGCATTATCAAAGATACCCCGTTTTACGGTATACATTAGAGTGTCTTCAAATATTAGTGACGTCATGACAGTTTGTCGTTGTTCAAATTTTGACAATAACGTCACTCTTATTTAAAAACACTCTAGTATACATGTACATTTTGGCTCGAAATGTGTAGTGCTCCACATCGCTCATTATATTCTAGAGCATCAAAATAATGAATGCGCTTCTCAAGCTCATTTGGATGAACATAGAGAAGCATTTCAAAATTTATTTGCGAGTTATTATGAGAGCAGCAGGTGGACGTAATATTGTTTCCTCTGTTCCTTCGAGGGATAGTATTGTGCATATGTATAAGGCTATATCAGCTTCCTCATTCCAACAACAAGAAGAAAATTAAATTAAGTTTTTGGTTTGTTGTTTTCATATGGAAACGGTTTCCGTATTTAAACAAATTCCATACACGTTATAATCCATACGGTTAGAGGCACTATAACTTTATTGAAGGTCGGATGCCTCATAGATATGATGTTTACCAGAGTGGAGTCAATGCCAAAATTGGAACAGCGGCAAACTGTCATTTCCATACAAATCCGCGTTCCAATTGAGCTGGAGACCTGTCAAAATTGGAACATGACGTCACTCTTGTTTACAGGCACTCTGATGTTTACCACATAAGCATAAGCATAAGCATAGATGACCGTACAATTCGTAGTTGCTACTCCGTGATTGACCAGAACAATCGAAGTTGCACAGGGAATTAATGAATGGGGCTTGGGATTAGCTTACACACTCAATCTCAGTTTGGCTGTTCGGTAATTTTTTTTTACGGTTTTTGAACCGTAAATTATGAAAATTACTGAATTTTCAGCTGTTCTGCTTTTAATCACTGATATTCAGCAACATATTTTTCATTTTACTGAAATCGGTAATTGTCGTTACTGATAGTTCAGCTATTTTGAAGCTTTACCGTACAGGCACAGTAAAATAATAAAGTCAGCAAAATGCTAGTACCGACTTTCAGTATAGATAAATTGTTAGCTGAGAATTTCAGTAAAACAAAAAGAAAACAAATCCTCATGCGGGTCATTGTCAAATAACAACTCTAGCAGCAGAAATAATTGTAAAGATGATGAGCTCCAGCTTAAAAAAGACATAAATTTATCGCGGGTTTTTCTTGTGCTCTCTTTGAATCGTAAGTAATCGAATATTGGCAACTTGTTATTATAAATATCGGATCTAATTCCATATATTTCGATTATCCAAGACAAATTTAGACAATGGAACTTATACTACGGTACATACAATCATATTGAGGTTAGGCTGCATTGTTTCCGGAAACATCCCAAAGAAGATGGCCTCATATTAAGCAGTCACGGAAAACCAATTTGTTTTTTGGAGACAAAGTATTTGTTGCCAATTTTTGATTATTAAAATTTTTAATTTCAAACAAACTACTCTAATTCATGATTACATTTTTGAAATCTTGAAAATTGTTTGAGAGGGAAAGTCCCGGATTGGAATTGATGAGAATGATTCGGTTTTAATAAAGTAGCATTGCATACAAAAAATGGGAAGGATCGGGAGGGCCCTACTCTTGAAACTGAAAAACTCAGCAAACAAAAGTAAACAAAATATTTACCGAGAAACCCAGTAATACATGTACACCAATCATTACTGACTAAATCGTTATTTTTGACAACTGGAATAGCTTTTAGATTTACGGAGTTTTCGGTACATATCAGAATTACTGAGTTAACTTTGCTGTTCAAAAACCCAGTTAAATTTTACCGACTTCGGTAATAAAATCTTAGTGTGTACCATTCTTCAATGTGCACAAATCGAGAGCTCAAATTTTAAAAGTCAATAACGGCGCCGGCCACGTCCTTACGGTCATCGGGGAAGGGAAGGAATGTTAGTGTGACTACCGTTGTTACTAGAGACCGAGATCACCTCTGCATCTCCACGGTTGTCATGGAAAGGATATTGGGTTAGTGGGTAAGGTATAGATCTGGGAGTCACCAATCGTAGGTGATGCGATCCATGATATAATTACGCCTAACCGAATTCGCGAAATAATTCGATAATCGCATTGTACGCCGGACAAGTGTTCATCGCTCGCCCTCGCAAGAGCAAGCGATGCGATCAATAGATCAAACACAATCCGTCACTTTTCACTTCACCCGACCGACGCGCGACATGTTTGATCCTGCCCTCATCACCCGCCCCCGCAGGAGCAAGCGTCAAGGTCGAAGGATCAAACACAACTAACGGATCACGCCACTTTTCACTTTCACTCGACCGACGCGCGACATGTTTGATCCTGCCCTCATCACCCGCCCCCGCAGGAGCAAGCGTCAAGGTCGAAGGATCAAACACAACTCACAGGCACTCTGATGTTTACCACAATGGAAAATCTCCATCAGTATTCATTTAGCATGAGCATGAGCATGAGCAAAGATGACCGAACAATTTGTAGTTCCTACCCGGATAGAGAAGAGTTGCAAGTGAATAACAAAATTTACTATTAAAATAGAATGCTTCAATGCACACTGGGCCAGGAACATAATTTAGCCAGACAATACCTCTTGGCGATCAAAAGTGAGGCTAGGTTGCGAAAGTTTTTCAAATTGAAATGAATATTTACGGTTTTCTGTGCCTTAAATTGTAAAAATCTTGTCAGATAAAGGATTGTGGTGATTTTTCTTCCAAAGTTATCACTAGACATTTCGATTAAGATGCACTATAATCCCTATTCTATAAGAGCGCCATCTACGCATTTTAGCTTTGCGTTAGTTCACCACTAGCGCTCTAGGGGTGCATTTTATCGTGTTGGTGTCTGAGGATACTTGTTTTGGATTTATTTGTTCTTTATTTTGATGATAGAAGTTAGTTGGGAGTTTCACTTTTCATTGTTTGAAATAATAGTTAAAATTAAAAAACTAAATTTCTATGGCATAAAAACTAAATAATATCATATTTTGTCATTGTTATAACATAATAATAACAATAATATACACTGAGAAAACTCAAATTATGTTATTCATAACTCCTTTCGTATGAAACAGTATTTTACTAGCTGAAAACATTTCAAACGATTCGTATGATTCTCATACCACGCTTGTGGAGATCATACGAATAAAATTCAAGATTTATACGAAACCCTATAACATTTCATACGATATTTTTATATCTACAAATAAAGAATAAAATAATATGTTAATCTGTCCACAGTCCAAGAAGTCTATCTTCTGCGCCTACTGCCAGTATGTATAGCTCAGAAATCCCGTAAGTACGAACATGTGGAAGGTACCAGATCCATAAGGTAGAATAATGATTATAACTTGAAATAGGTAGACATGACAGTCCTTTCCCATTTAGAAACTTTCTAATAACTCTTTAAAAAGACACAATCGAAAATATACCTAGAAATTTCCACAAATATTCAAAGCACAATTTTTTTTCATGACTACAATAAAACATTCAAACCATTGGATTTATACAGCTCAACATTACATTTAACAAATTTGTCAACACTAAAGAACAATTTTGTTCGTCTCAACATAGCAATCGCTTCATAAAAGAACAACTATGTTCAGAATAAACGGCAATTTCGTCAGCTCTAAAGAACAATTTGGTTCAACTCAAATCGGCAATTTCACCACACTTTTCATAAACAAATAAAATTGGCAATTCACCACCCCAAAGAAAAACACACGTTTCCTTGATCCTCGTCGCCACTTTTATATCTGCAAATAAAGAATAAAATAATATGTTAATTTGTCCACAGTCCGGGAAGTCTCTCTTCTGCGCCTACTGCCAGTATTTATATATTAATAAAGTAGAATAATGAATATCACTTGAGATAGGTAGACATGACACTTATAAAATCCAAAGCAAGCCTTGTTTGAAAAATATTATACGTTATTCTTATGAACCGAGGTCCATTTTCAAATCGGATCAAAATGGCGTTTGTACAGAAGACACTCGCAAATTTTAAAGTTCTGGCCTTGGCTTTGTTTAGGGATAAAAAGTAATTATCGTTAATTCTACGTAAAGTGCGATGTAAGTACGGAGACTTGGCCGAAAGAAGAAATTTACAAAGCTTCATCTTGTGCAATGAGAGCACGAGGTTATCAAAGAGGTTAGAACAAAACGTGAGTTTAATTATTAGATTTTATCATATGTTTTAAATTATTAATCGACAATCTTCTTCAGAATCTTTCCAACATAGTAACAGTCATGAAGAAGCTTTCGGGAGCGGCGGCAGACTGCCAGGGGATTTCATTTCTGACAACGGCAATATTCGATTGGATGGCAATTTCAACAGGGAGACAAACTATTGATTTATAATTCATGAACAATGATCAAAATGTATAGTTTTTGATGAATACTGTTTTCTTATTGATTTTTTTTACATAAATATAGCATAGTTTTGTAATATTGAAGTGCTGATTTTAAATCAATTTAAGAAGTTGCCAGTTGGCTCTCGTGTTTCAAATGAAAAGGGCGCTATAACGATGAGAAAAGTGATATTGTATAAGGCACTTTAGGAAAACTACGACAAACATCTTCTTACAATTGAAATACTCTCGTTCATAACACCATAGTATGAAATTCATACTACAGTGGGATTCCGTTTTTGGCATGCTCCGTTTTTGGCATGCTCCGATTTTGGCACCCCCCGATTTTGGCAACAAAATGGATCCGTTTTTGGCAACATTTTTCAATACCATTAAATTTGTAAATTTTTGTAAATATTATCGTGTCTGTTGCCATAGTCATTTGAATAGCAGGTCAACTTCACACCGATTACATTCCAGAGCTCCATTTTCGTCGATATTTCTCCAAATCTCACCAACTACTAAGAACTCGCGTACGCGCTTTTTTACTTCAGAATGGTCATTGGTCATACATTGGTAACGTTGCATGAGGAAAAAAATCTCTACCAGTAACTCAACTAAAGACCAATCTCTTTTCTTAGGCATTCATATTGAGTGACCAGCCCACTTGAGTCTGCCAGTAGGTGCTGAAATAAAAAAACACTGTTCTTCAGTTTGGAACAGCTTGTTTGAACAAAGCACCAGCACCGACATAAGAGCAACAAAAAATCTATGACTCACACAGAGTTACAATCATAAATTTTGTCTCATCTTTTTGGCTCATTGTCTTTATTTTTATGGATTTACATACATTGCGCATGTAAAAAAACACCGCAATAATAGTTACAAATATGTACAGCAAAATGTCGTGTATCATAACTTTTAATAAATTTCATTAAATGACATGACAAATGCAAATGCAGTCCAAACTACAATTTATTCTCAATAATATCATTGAAGCGTGCGATAAATACGACTGAGAGTGTTTTAACTTCTTGTATGTGGTATTGGTGTGTATATTGATCTTTCTGCGTCAATAATTTAAAGCTACGTTCCCTCTTTTCTATAGACTCTGTAAGGCGTTAGATTTGTTATGAGACGATTCAGAATTCTGTACAAGATTGTTAATCAAGGATACGGGTCTCAACATCATCAAAATGTTCTTTAAGAGCTGAGTCTATGAGTTTCCTAACTGTACCCTGAAGAATTCTTAAGGGATTCTTGGTTCTTGTGGGACTTTTCAGAAATTTTAACGAATTCATAAGGATATCTGCAGATTCCAAGTGGACACTGAGGGCTTGTTGAGGGATCCTTAGAGTGTACAATTGGTTATGGAGGATTATGTCCAAAATCTGGTGATTCCTAATAAACTCTAGGGCCTCCTGTAAATTTAAAGCGCCATAATGTGAATTTCTAATAGTATTTTTAATATTTCCGGCGAAAGCTTTGGGGTTTTGAAAAGGTTCCTAGAGAAATTGAAGGTGTGCTAGTGGTAGTCTAACAATAATAAACTTTTAAAATTTTCATAGGGGACTTAAGAATATTCAGCAACATCGCAGCGGAATTCCAAGATGTTAACTCCTGTCAAATTCCTTAGCAAGATCCAGAGAACTCTATGCGAGATCCTACGAATGCTTGGCAAGAAGCATCAGAGCTCAAGCGTTTTTTCTGTAGATTTCTCATGAGAACCTGAAGATTCCTGTAAGATTCTTGATTCAGGATTCAGGATTTACAGGATTCTGTAAATTTCAGTTGATTTCATAAGGTAGGTGTAAAACATATATCAAGCTCAATTAAAAATTATTTCAAGTAAAAATAAATTCTACCAAATTACAAGTCACATTTATGCATCTTCTCATGTTTATGTTTGTCCTTTTGATGCAGTCAACCATTCATTATAAAATGCTTTACTTTATCAAACACATAAATTGAAGGAACAATTCTAAACTTACCGAATTTTTCAAATTTTACGCTCCAAAATTAAACTGATTTTAAATGATAATTTCATGTCGTTTTGCAATACCCAGCGCTTTTGATTCGCAAATACGTCTTTAAAAGAAAACACATTTTTTTTTGTTTTCTTTCATAGTTTTAAGAAAATGTCCAGTTCTTCAATAAAAGTCACTTATTTGATTATTGGTTTTACAAGGCCCTCTTATACAAAAATTATACATAAAGCTTTTAAAAAATAATTGAAGACGTTGAGGCGTAAAAACGCCACCAGAAAAATGTTTGCCATATTTAACATTATGGGGCTATAGATTCATAGTATAGTAAGACCCTTCGGGAAAATGCTTCGAAGTGAACCTTTTCGAAGTCTCAACGCCTTATGATTCCATAAAAATGATGTTTTCAAAACCAATAGTTGAAAAATAAAATTTAAAATATGGGTTCCGATTTTGGCACGGTTCCGTTTTTGGCAACTGAAAATTTCAACTTTGTTGCCAAAAACGGAATCCCACTGTATTTTCTTCTGGTAAAACTTTATACCCGTTTCATATGGAAGTCGATATATTTTTTTCCTCAGTGATAGGCAACCGGAAATAAAAAATATGTTATTGATATCCCAATAATAACTAAATAAGCTATTCTGCACGTGTAGACAAAAATAGTGGTAAATCAAGTAACTAGACTTAAATATCTAAATTTAGCATGATTGAAAAATAAGCTTTTTGCCATCCTACAAAAAATGCCATCCTACAATCTTTTTTAATTTTTAATGAATATCATACGAACCAACACTTCGTCATTTAAACTCAAATTTTGAATATATTTTGTTTACCGTCAAAGTTCATATTTGGAACCATTTTTTAAATTAAAGTTTATATATGTTATTGCCGTTATTTGAGCTGGAAAAATTGCTAAAGTATACTATAAAGTATACTAAAGTATACTGAGGAAACGGAACGTATGAGGTACATAAGATTTTCTTATGGAATAACGACATAAGAAGTGTTTTGTTTTTCATTCGAGAGTCTTATAAAATTCCACAGCAGACTTATGAAACAATACTCATTACATAGACAGATATAATTTCATAAGGCGGCATCCACAAATTACGTAACGCTCTAGGGGGAGGGGGAGTAGGCTTAAGCGTTACGGCTCATACAAAACTTTGAAATTTTTCATACAAAAAGCGTAACGGAGGGAGGAGGTGGTCAAAAATTTTCAATTTTAGCGTTACGTAATAAATGGACGCCGCCTAAGAGACTCTTTTTGGTTATCATACGCATTGATCATTGGCTTTCATAAGACAATCTAATGGAGTACAATTTTCTTAACAATTTCATACGAAAATCTTATAAATTACGTGGAGCGATGGTAATAACATAATATTCACGTTAGAGATTCATAAGCGTGCGTATGACAATTATTATTAACACTTGTAAAAAACAGTCGACTTCCTATCGAAAAACACGTAAGAATTTCATACGATTTTCTTATGGAATAAAGACATAAGAAGCATCTAATGAGAATCATAAGAAAAACTTGTGAACTTCCATCGATCATCGCGTTCATAATATAAATGGATATAATATCATAAGATACTCTTATAAAGGATCATAGATTTTAATTATGTAATTCTTTACGACCATTATGTATTTACAGAATCGCTCATTGAATTTAGGAAAATAAAGATAGAGTAAGGTGGGGCAAAAGTTCGACCTTAGTGGTATAATCAAAGTTTCCATGAAAATAATAGCAGATGAAACAAAACAAATAC
Source organism: Aedes aegypti (assembly GCF_002204515.2). NCBI lineage: Eukaryota > Metazoa > Arthropoda > Insecta > Diptera > Culicidae > Aedes > Aedes aegypti. Next base: position 255,477,160 of record NC_035109.1, on the reverse strand, counting down.
CATACAGCGAACCTTCAACATATTGGCTATAACTTTGCTGAACAAACTTGTGTCAAAATATTTACCCATTTTTTAACAGTTTCAAAATTGATAGTCTTAAACGAACTTTTGCCCCACCGCTGGGGCAAAAGTTCGAATCTAGTGTGGGGCAAAAGTTCGTTGGCTAAAACACAAAATATCAATACTTTTATGCCAGGCATACTTTATATCAGCCGTAAACTTATGTTTGCCGAAAAATACACACAAATTTTCATCAAAAAATGCCCAAAACAGGGTTAATTGTAATACACCCAAAAAATAGCAGTTTTTCGCAAAACTAAGTGAAAATGTAAAATTTTTGTGACATTTTTCGCACGATCAGGTAAATTTCGCTAAATTTGAAGATAATATGTAGATTTCAGGAAATTTGAAAAATGTTCCGTGGGTTTATACATGGGTCGAACTTTTGCCCCGCAAATTCGAACTTTTGCCCCGCTATGGGCCAAAAACTGATTCCAACTATTTATGGAAAAACTAATACACGTCAAAGCATCCTTATGATAGGCCTAGAAACGCCCTTACATAAAATATTGAAAAATATTTTATCTTCATTTGGTTCCATGCATCGAAAGTTTGACCAAATATTACAATATTTACGTCGAAAAACAACAAATAGCCCTAACTTTTCCAAATCTCAATCGATTGTTATGATATTTGGAGTGAAAGTCTCTTACTTGAATAGCATTCGAACCACCATGACATTTCTAAGTTTTGATTTGATTTGAGCTAGAAATCTTAAAAAGAAACTCTTGCCCCACTCGAACTTTTGCCCCACTTTACTCTATTCATAAGATCTCTAATGATAACGACAAGAATTTCTTGTGAATATCGGATGTTTTGTATTTCATAAGAATCTTATGAAAGAGAGAAAACCAGTCAAGAAATCAATTCACAAGCGTTCTATTATGAAATTCGTACGCAATTTCTGGCTCAGTATAATTCAGCATGGCTTTGCTTTGTAGCCGCGGACTCTAACCACTCGGCTAAGGAAGGCCCCGCAGTAACATACTATTTCGTGCTATTAAATAAAAACAAGATTTTATTAAACATTTTAGGACCCAAATATCAAACCAATTTATATAACCATTTGAATGCTAAAAGTTTGTCACAGACAAAGTTATGTCTTCAAAGAAAAATAATATTGAACATATACGTATGAAGATCCAAAGTTTTTAAGGGATACACCCTATTCATTGGTCCCGTTTGCCTGTAAATCAAAATTCAAAGCGATGACATGTAGTTTTTCTTTATAAAATTATTTGTAGAAGCCAAGTAAAGCTGTTGGAATAATAAATGAAATTTTTGAATACACTCAAAATTTATTTTACCTAAAAACTGCTAAGAACCCTATTTCATGAGTCTGTTTGCCAGTAATTCGAAATCCAAAGCAATGGCAACTAGTTTTTCGGGTATGAAATTGCTTATAGAAGTTAAGTGAACACGTTTGAGAAGAAAAATACATTTTCTTACAGTGAAACCTCCAAGAGGCGATATTGAAAGGACCATCGACTCATGGAAATATCGAGTCATGGAACAGAAATCCTTTGGAAAGCTGTTTGAGGGGACCATCATAGTAACCATGCAATTTTGTTTCTAGAATGGATCAATGAGTCGATATCGAGTCATGAAACATCGACTCACGGAGGTTGCACTGTATAACACTTCAAATTTATTTAACCTAAAAAAAACTACGAAAAACTCGAGTTATTATTAGCTTGTTTGCCTGTAAACCTAGATTTAAAGCGATGGCACGTAGCTTTTTCGTAATAAATTTACTAAGAGAAACTAGGAGAACATGTTAGAGTAGAAATAGATTTTTTTGATAAAGTACACAATTTATTTCCTCAAGAAATTACGTAAAACCCTAATTCATGAACTTATACGCTTGTGAATAAAAAAACAGAGCGATATTATGTATTTTTTTTCAAACTTAAATTGTTTATAGAAGTTAAGTAAATATGTTTGAAAAGTAATACAAATTTTTGATTACATTCGAAATTTATTTTACCCAAGAAACTAAAACCCTTTTTAATAAATATTCAGGTCTGTGAAGAAATATTCAAATCGATATCAAATGTTTTTCTAACATCAAATTGATTATAGAAGCTGAGTTAACATACAGATTAGGCAATAGAAAATTTGGGATAACCTAAGAAATTAGGAAAAATCCTGTTTTATGAGCCTGTTCGACAAGCAAAATTTAAAGCGATGGTATTAAGTTTTTTCGGCATCAATTTCTTTATAGCAGTTAACTAAACATGTTTGAAGAAAAACATATCTTGCCTATTCTGCGCGGCATGTGAGGTGACACGAGTCGAATGAGGTGACAATTGCCGACTCGCTCCCATTTGATTAACATTAGCCGTCTCACGTAACTCGCGGGGAGAGCGTTCTGCGCGGCGTGTGAGTCGAGACGAGTATGTGTTTTAATCACACTAAAAAAATATTTTATTTAAATACTATGAAAATCTCATGAACTAAAAATCTATAGTAACATGCAGTTTTTCGACATTGAATTGATAGAAGCCAAGTGAACATGTTTGAGTAGAAAGTAGAAGTAGAAATGTTTAATTACACTAAAAAATTATTTCAATTTAAACTGTGATATTCATAGTTTTCAAGCAAAATAATTTTTGTGTGTGATCAAAAATGTTTTTTTTTCCTCAACATGTTCACTTAACTACTTTAAAGTAATAAAAAAACTCAACGTCATCGCTTTGAATTTCCATTTACAGGCTAATAGTTTCATGAAATACTGTTGTTCGTAGTTTCTCAGATAATATAAATTTTAGTGTAATCAAAAATGTCTATTTTAACTCAATAATGTTCACTTGACTTCTATAAGCGAATTCAATGCGAAAATAACTACATGTGATGGCAGTGCGCATCGTACCTTTGTGCTGTACACGAATTCTCTCTGCTCTTGGAAGTTTTCTTAAAAACTACCTAAAGCAATAAAACAGTACTTTTCAGTGCTAAAATTAAAAACGATACTTTTCAGTGCTACTAAAACAGTACTTTTTAGTACTATTTTTTCTACTATTGATCCCTTTACGATCCTTGTGTGGACCCGTGCCTTCGATTTTTTGGACCCGTTGGCGAAAGATAGCGGTGGTAATCCTTCTTGGACACGGTCGTTTATTCACTAAACATGATATCAACAACAAACAAAAGGAAGGGTGAATCTCTGAATTCACAACTTTCTTCCAAGAAGTGGGATTTAAAACTGTCACTAAACGTGGCAAGAATGGAGAAAGGACGTTTCCCTGGATTGTGAACTTTCTTCCAAGGGTGAAATGGATAATGCTAATAATTGTATCGAAATGAGCAATCAGTTCGATGCTCTAGACAAATTTTCCGAACACCAAATCGAAGCAGCCTCTAGCCCAGGCTCTTTGATTCAAGTGAGGAAGCAAAGACTGCCGCCTATCGTGGTCAGTTGTTCCGAATTTGGGGGATTTAGGCAGGAGATCTTGAACTCCATTAGGGGAATCAAGGTTTCCTTCCAAATCGCAAAGGAGGAGGAGGACAGGAGACTGTCGCGTTTTGCCGGAAACTCTTAAATATCGCGAACTTCTTCTCAAACATCTTGAAGAGATGAAGCACAATTTTTTTACTTATGACGACAAAACTGAACGTTTGTTCAAAGTTGCCTTGTGATTCAAATCTCCTTAAGATTACATTAAAAGTAAGATTTCCTGAAGTTATTCTAATATTTCTAATAGGGTTCATACAAGTTTTTCAAAGGTTCATAAAATGTATTCAATCTACCAGTGATGTCCTCAGAATGATTACGTTTCATAGTAGAAATGGGAATTTTTTTTAGCACTAGGTATCAAATATGGTCGTTTTTGTATTAAATTTATTATTTAAGGGTATCCAGTTTTTTACACATTCTAAATATGCGTAAAAAATTGAACTAGAATCCAAAATTTCACAATTTTCCGTGACCTGGAACTATTTTTAAAACACGCTTGAAAATAGTATAGAAATCACTTTTGAATCACCCCTCGGCTAATTTTGCTTCGGGACGAGCTGTCATTATGTTAATTAAAATGTCATTGACTCGACGGATTGAAATCTTTATTTATTAAAATATCATATCATCATTAAGATATTAAAGTGCAATAAAATCGTGTTATACTTAGACAAATGTGCTCTTTCGATCAAGCTACATGAAACTGTGAATTTTACTTCACTAAACTACCCGATTGTCACTCTATGTGACTGGATTACTATGGCAGTCGACGGGTGACATCTAAAATATTCATGCTTGTTTCGATCGACAATGAATACAGACGAGTCACATGAATCTGTTCGGTTTACAAAATAGGCCCCATAATATATTATTATAAAGGCAGTTTGCTCCTGGCTAATATCTTGGCAGCAACCTTACTCGGAAATCAAACGTGTTGTGGTCTGCATTGTCCTAGCTATGTAAAATCTTACATCGATTGTAAATTCTGAGGGGCTGAATCCGAATCGAAATCCTGATTAGGCTGATAGTATAAAAGCATGTTCGGCTTTTCAAAAATAAAAGAACCTAATTTTCTTTCAGGTTGGTCTGCATTTTCCCGCGCTGCAGAATCTGCAAATTAATCTCCACAATCCAAATGTTGAACAAGGCAAACACGATTATTTAAGCTCCTCAACAGACCTGAGTCCGACTAGCTTGATGGATATCGCCCACGTCAGCTACGATTGGAAACGACATATTTATAATAAAAGCCCGAATACATCATTTTTTACTATTTTCAAAGTTATTTTTGGTTGTTGTTTTCAACTGAGCATGGTCAGTAGGTGACTCAGGATTTTCTGAGCATTTACTCAGCTTTTGCCGCTTTATTCATAAGAATGGTGATGTTCGAAAAGTAAATGCTCAAGTACTCAGTTTTATCATATCAACTTGAGTGAATGCTCAAGAAAACAATCTGACAGGTGGATTTGAGTAAAGTAAAAGCTTTTGCTCAGTCTATAGAGGTCCCCAAGCAAACTTCCACGAACACCAACGCACAATCAATCTTACAAAAGTCGATTTCCTCAGAATGAAAAGGTATCGATGTTCGTTTGACGTTATTGAGCTTTCGGTCAACAGCAGGCCAACAACGAAGTAGTTGTTTTGCAGCAATTCTGTTTATATTTGGATTCTCACAGCAAACAAAAGCAATGTTGTGACAGTTCTCACAGCAAACAAAGAAAATTTTGTCAACATTGCACTACTACGCAGGCAACTGGATTGGTCTATTCATACGACCTTATAAGTCACCTGAAGAGATCAAAAATGGAATAAATGGTTTACAGTCACCCCACAGTTATGGATCAACTAAGAATCATTTTTCAGAATAAAATACGATTAAAAACATGGTGAAGCTGTACAGAATTAAATTACCTCCCAGGCACTGCGGAATATAGTTGTTTTTGAGAATACACATCAAAATACCCGATTATTAACGAAAAATTGTCGATTTCGATAGAATTGCAAACGATGTCCACCCCACAGATGTGGATCAGTGGGAAAGGAGGATCCGTATTATGGATCAAATCGACTCATATTATGGATCAAAACACTCTAACAGCAATTCATCTGCGAGATAAACGATTGGTGAGTGAAAGCATACGTTTGGCGTTTGTTTCGGAATCGTCTTATCTCTGATTCATAACCGTGGTATGGGTTTCAATGCCCCACAGTTATGAATCAATGAATCTTGGAATACGCTTGACATTTTATTTCCTACGGACGGAAAAAATATGAATAAGCATATTACAATTGATTATGCTGCTGTACTGATTTATATTTCACGTAGGTAAAATGTGTTCTGCGTAATTGCAACTCTATTTGATGAGGTATTCCTGTTTAATCCAAATCTGATCCATATCTGTGTCCATCCATAACTATGGGGTGACTGTACTTGGATTTTCCCCCAGTCCAAGTAATCATTATGAAAAAGACAACTCAATCTGGCATTGTTCGGAAAGGGCTTTCTCAAGAATATTATTTATAGTTCACTTTAACATAGTTCGGTTTTCGCGTCGCCGGAGTGACGTCTATTTTTCTGCCACGCGTGTCGTTTGCTGGCAGTTCATTTAAAGGCCCAAACAAGCTAGTCCGGTTTTCACGTCGCCGGAGTAACGTTTGTTTTTTGCCACGCGTTTCGTTTGCTGGGCAGTGCATTTGAAGAATACAAATATTAGTGGTAGAACGCTAATGGCGCTGTTCTTACAAAACTCAGTTAGTTTATTATCACCTTTAACTGTATCTTTTCATTGTTTATTCGATGCCATGTTGTAGTGGAGGATTTTAAAATTTTTTTGACACTTTGAGGACCGGTACTCAAGCTGTCAGCGCGTGGCAAACTAGATGTTGGTAACACGAACAGTAGCGGCATTAGCATTCTTAGGTTAATGCTTCTACTATTTGAAGGCCCAAGCAAGCTAGTTCGGTTTTCGCGTCGCCGTGTGTATATCAAGTATGCTGATAAAGTAGCTTATGGCTGCTTAGTCAGGGATGAAGGATCAATTTGGTGAGCTCGTTTCATGCCTTCATTTTTAATGTTTATTTAATTGTGAAACACTTTACAATCATAACAACGATAGAAAAGTCATTTTTATGTATTTTTTTTTAACAAAACATGAATGGTTTTTCACAATAAGTGTTGGCAAAAACTTTTGTTATTGAGTAGATGAAAAAACCGAATTTAGTACTATATCATTTAATTCCACTAGAGTTTGTATCCTTTGACATATACGCGTATTTCAACCTCAACTGTAAGGCCGTCTTCAGTGTCGTGTACTAGACTCGACTTTATCTACTTATAGGTATTCTACTAAACAGCTCGAAGATTTATTATCTTGTTATTGCTTAAAAAGTATTCAAATACACATACCTTATCTCTTTTCCAACATTTTTCATTACAGAAATCGTTTTGAATGGTTCGACACACATGCAGAGGTGATCTCGGTCTCTAGTGACAATGGATGTCGCACTCAACTTTCCCCGATGACCGTAAGGACGAGGCCGTTACTGACTTTATAATGTTTGGAGTTCTCGAAAGTATACATTGAAGATGGAAAGCTATTCCCAAGCTACATCTGTTGGTTCCTTGTGCAACTTCGATTATTCTGGTCATTCACGGAGTAACAACTACGAATAGTACGGTCATCAATGCTTATGCTTATCCTTTAATATTATTTAGTTCACTTTAACAAAAAAGAACTAAATAATATAAAAGCTTTAGAAAAAGCAAAACTTTTGTTCGCTGTCCGTGTGACATGGGAACATTTCCAGAAATCTGGAGGAAATTACCAGAACCCCACTCAGTGCCGTCGGTGCCAAAAGTGGGGTCATGATTTGCGGAGGTTCTTCTCACACCAAGGACGTCTGTCCAGTGAAGGAAGATACCACCAAGTTTATATGCTCTAATTGCGGGCCAATCATAAGTCATTTTTTGGGATTGCCCTTCACGCAAGAAAGTCGTTGAGGCTCGTGCCAGGCAGATGAAAGATAATATCCGTTACGATAACGGTCGTTTCCGGAACTTCCCTGGTAGAGTATCGAACAATACTCATTTTTCAGTTAACGATCGCTTGATTAGGAATCATACACATCAGGAAGATCATAATCATGCTCATTCATAAACTAATTTTAATCCGTCGGGTAGCCGTTCGAATCTTTCAATTTCGAATGTATCTACCCACGGTAAATCCTTTGCCGATATTGTAGCAGGTAATTTGAACTCCTCCCCTATTCGTACTATGAGTACCCATTCTACTAAATCAAATGGAAAAAAACCCTACCGCCACAGGTAACATCTACTCCGCCTCTTCGTCTACCGAAAATTCTAACGGAAAATCATCAGATAATGTACCCACTTCAAGTGATATGTCTGCCTCTGATTTTAATTTTCTAACTGAACAATTGAATCTTATGATTGATGCAATGTTCAAAGCCACCACTATAACTGAAGCAGTCCAAGTTGGAGTAAAATTTACTAATCAAATTGTTATTGGATTAAGTTTTTCTAATGTATCCAAATAATAATTTAAATATTTTAAATTGGAATGCTCGTTCTCTGAATGGTAAAGAGGACAAACTGTATAATTTTCTTACAGCTAATAACGTGCATATAGCAGTTATTACTGAAACGTATTTGAAACCTGGATCGAAACTCAAAAGAGATCCCAACTTTTTTGTTTACCGTAATGATCGGCTTGATGGGGCATGTGGAGGAGTTGCAATCATCATTCATAAGCTTATAAAACATATGACATTTTCGTCATTTGAAGCTAAAGTTTTTGAAACTTTTTTTGTCATTGGTGACTTTAATGTTAAACATCGGTCATGGAATAATTCTCAAAGTACCATGACCCCACAGTTATGGATCAAATAGTGTGGAGTCCTACCTATAAAATTCAATAAAACGAGATGGAAAACGTAAAATTGTAATTTAAAAGCACGAATTGAATCGTTTCAAATTGGAACTTCGATTAGTAAACTGTTTTGAGTGTAATATTTACATAGGATTGCATAAAAATTTAAAATTGTATCAGTTTCACATATAACTGCAAAAATAGCAGTTTTAGAGCTGGAAACAAGGGTAAAATGCCCTTATTGTTGTGATACTGCATTGTAGTAACTGAGACATGAACTGTTTTCGCTCCACACCAAGTTTCCCACCCATTTTTGTCTGCTAAAAAACGAAATTGACAAACCTTGATGTTTTATTAGTTTTATCCTTAGTGCTATTACCTGAAAATGTCGAATCTAATGCTTAAAATGGCAGAAATCTACATTCTTTGGTAGTGATCCATAACTGTGATAAACAATCATTTCCTGGTGCATATTATGAATCAATACTTAGAAGTGCTAATATTCGGTATTTAGAATCAACAATCAAGAAAAATGTTTCCCAAAGGTGAATTCATACTAAATCAAAGCGAACAAACATGTTTTATGCTATAACATTTGAATGTTACCACCTGTGGGAGCTTATGAATGCTGATGACACTCCTTACAGAAAACGACCATATAATGATAGCTGTATAGTACCAACTAAACATTTGTCAAATACACCGTTATGTTGAATGTTGTGCTTAACATTACAAATGGTAGAAGACAAATAGTATAACATGGGAAAAATATGTTTTACGTCAACGTTTATGTTTTGAGCGAGTTATCCGATGTTGAGCGCCAAAGTGATCCGTCACTGTGGGTAATCCGTAACTGTGTGGGCATAGTAATTCCAACGGCAGAATTTTATTTGGTGAGTGCTCTTCAGGATACTTCTCAATTCAATACCCTGATAGCCCTACATGTTTTTCCTCTTCTAGAAATCCATCTACGATTGATTTGGTCTTAACCGACTCTAGTCATCTTTGTAGCCAACTGATTACTCATGCTGATTTTGATTCTGATCATGTCCCTGTTACATTCCAAATATCCCATGAAGCGATTCGCAATCCTATCAGCTCCACTTTCAATTATTTTCGAGCCGACTGGAATATATATGAAACATATATTGATTCTAATCTTGATGTTAACATTTCTTTACAAACAAAACTTGATGTTGACAATGCTCTTGAAACTTTAACAAATTCCATTGTTGAAGCCAGGAGCATTGCAATTCCAAAATGTGAAGTAAAATTTGAATCCGTGGTTATAGACGATGATCTTAAACTCTTGATCCGCCTTAAAAACGTGAGGAGAAGGCAATTTCAGCGCACTCGCGATCCTGCTATGAAAATTATATGGCAGGATTAGCAGAAAGAAATCAAGAAACGTTTTGCACAATTAAGAAACAAAAATTATGAAAATAAGATTTCTCAATAGGACCCTGGCTCTACGCCCTTTTGGAAATTATCTAAAATTTTGAAAAAACCTCAGAAGCCAATACCGGCATTGAAAGAGGAAAACAAATTATTACAACTAATTGCGAAAAAGCTCAAAAACTTGCTATGCAAAGTTCGCACAATTTTAATTTAGGACTTACTAGTCCAATTGAAAATCAAGTTACTCATGACTTCGAAAATATTCTCAATCAAGAAATCGTTTTCAAAAATGCCTGTGAGAGTGATTTGGAAGAAGTGATAACTATTATTAAAAAAATATAAAATATGAAAGCTCCTGGTGATGATGGAATTTTCTATATCCTCATCAAGAAACTTCCAGAAAGTAGCTTGATGAGGATATAGTTATTGGTTGATATATTGACCAAATTTTTTCATTTGGCATATTTTCCTGACAAATAGAAGAATGCTAAGGTTGTTCCAATTTTGAAACCAGACAAAAATCCTGCAGAAGCTTCTAGCTATCGTTCAATCAGTTTGCTTTCCTCCATCAGTAAACTTTTTAAAAGGTCATTTTGAACAGAATGATGGTCCACATCAACGAAAATTCCATTTTTGCAAATGAACAGTTTGGATTCCGCCATGGACATTCGACCACTCATCAACTTTTACGTGTAACAAATTTGATCCGTTCCAACAAATCTGAAGACTGAGGACTGTTCATTTTATAAAGTGGACACCTTGTGCATGCAATATCTTTTTAATTTATCAATGAAATCGGAATCGGTTTTCTGTACATAGATCGACTAATATAGTACAATATTGCAATCATAAAAAAGACACAAAAATAATTAAATTTCACACTAAGGGATGGTACACAAATTATGTCACGCTAAATTTCAACTTTTTTGACCCCCTCCCCCCCCCTTTGTCACGTTTTTTGTATGAGTCCTTCAAATTTTTTGTAAGGCTTGTCACGCTTGGCTTGACCCCCTCCCCCCCCCCTCGGAGCGAGACGTAATTTGTGCATGACCCCTAATAAGGCAAAACGTTTAGAACAGTCGATTTTTGGAGGTTATCAAAAATAATTATTATTAGAAATTGACTGGAAAATTCGACAATATTTTTTATTTTCAAAAAAGGATTGTTCTTCGAAAACATCATCAATCAGAAGCCTGCAGAAAAATATCTGGTTATTTTTTAAGCAACAATTTTTCAAATATCATAAAATAATTTTCGACTGATAATTTTTAGAGAAAAATATTTTAAATTTCAATGGAACAGATATGAGTACAATTTTTAGGTAAATAGAACGTTCTGATGGAAGTACTAATAAAGTATTGGTATGGAAAATAACCTACACCTTCATAGAGTTGCTAATCTGGTCCCCACGTCACAATAAAAGTACAATAGAAAAACAAATGTTTTATTTCCAGAAGACCTTCCAAAGCACAATGAAAATCATCAAAGTTGGGAACACTGCTGTAATGAAATCGAATTTATTTTACATATACATTCAACTTTCGTTCATTGCACTAAACCTGTAGCCCACTTAGTGAAAGACTTTCACTAATCGGGCTGAGTTTCAAGCTGTCAAATAACATAGAACAATAGAGATAGAAAACTATAGAGGACGAATGTCGCTGCTGTTCCCTTTGTTCTCGCTCAGAAACATGTCGGGTATATAAGTGTCAAACTGCATACTTTTTCGCGTTGACATTTATAGCCCCGCCTATCTCCGCCAGTAAAAGATGTTCCTGCAGCGACGCCAGCGACATTCTTCCTCTATAGTTTATTACCTCTATTCATAGAACAAAAGAAAAACAGAGCTACCAACATTGATAAATTACGTCTTATGTCAGAAAATAACGCTTGCCTTCGTTTTAGGTGGGCTATAGCCCAACTACTTCTTCTTCTTTCTTTCTGGCGTTACGCCCAACTAACGGGAGCCCAATTAAAACGTAGCCCACTTAAAGATAGTGCAACGAACTAAATTCGACTGTATTGTTTTCATAATGTGTTATTCTGAGATTACCCTTCAACATATTTGGAAAAAATGTTAAAATTTGCAGTAGATCGGTTGATATGCGTACAATATTTTAAAAGTATGGGATGGTACACAAATTATGTCACGCTAAATTTCAACTTTTTCGACCACCCCCACACATTTTGTATGTATCCTCCGATAATTTTGTAACAAGCCGCTTGGCTCGACCACCTCCCCCCCTTGGAACGTGACGTAATTTGTGTAAGACCCCTATGAGATTTTTTAATAAAACGGCCATAACGAGATAAATTTATACCTAAGAATGCGGTTAAGACTCGCGATATAGCTCTCTTTTATACAAATATAGTTTGTTTAGTAGTATAAACCAATTTTTAACACGATTTTCACTTTGCTTTTTTGCTGGAAGTAAAACGATGGTGTTCTAGCAAATTTGGCCATTAAGGATGAATCACTAGAATGACTTAGTGTCAGAGAACGGTGGAATATTATTAATATTTATTAAAGCGCTTTTTTTTTCTATTTGGAACATAAACCACTGCGACCAATATTTGATCTATTGTAGTATATCACGTTTCCTTTGTTTAGTGCATGTCGTGTTACCTTATCACTATTGAGAAGTGATAAGGTATTCGGTTTTCTTACAGTTGTAATTCCTAACTTGATCACAGGAAAGGATTCTAATTGAAAGATTCCCCTATTGATACCCTTTGAAGAATGTGGTGGGTACACTCTCCACATGCGCGCCCCATTATCAGTCAAAATCGGATCCCTTGATAAAGCCAAGAAATTACACCGATATGGTCTAGTCCTAGTCCTTACTTCTTCAAACTAGAGAACTAAATAAAAATAAAAATTAAAAAACAACTTGTTGTATTCGACTCATTTTTTTCATGTCTCAAGATCATTCTCGGCAACTGGGAAAACCGAGACTTGTCATTTTCAACAAGATTTAAAAATGTAACAAGGGCTAAAAAATGTTCTTTTGATTACTAGAATATCCTGTTCTCTTCGTTTGAAGCAGTCAGGACTAGGGTTCACTGGTAGATCTTTACCCCATAACGCACCATGAAAAGGTGATCTACCCGCGTTATGGGTTAAGCGCTACTTAAGTAGAATGATAAAGGATACCAACATATAATTTGTTAATAAAAATGAGGATTTTTGCTATGCGAAAAATAATGCTTAGCTTTGACGAACAGTTTTTCTTAGGAGTTTTTGGAAAAATTATTGAGTTCTTCATTTTTTTGAAACCTTCAAGTAGACATGTTATCACGTTGAGAGGGGTTCCAATAAATTGGTCAGATGAAGTTAAATATCTAGGGCTCATGCTAGATAAGAATTTAACTTTCAAAAATCACATTGAGGGCATTCAAGTCAAATGTAAAAAATATGTAAAATGTCTCTATCCAAAATCAAAACTTTGTCCAAAGAACAAGCTTTTGATATTCAAACAGATTTTCAGGCCAGCCATGTTGTATGCTGTACCAATATGGACTAGGGAAAATGTACCAGTTATGGCCATAGTGGTTCCCTATTTGGCTATATGTAAAATATCGATGACTTTAACATTTTTAATCTTTTTGAATGTTTTAACAACAAGATATATGCTATATCTTACTGCTTAAACACACAAAACTTTTCAAAATGTGGAGACATTCAAGATAACTGGTACACCTACCCTAGCTGTTGTAATACCAAGAAGAAAGTTCTGCAGAGAATTCAAAATAAAATTTTGAAAATGATTCTGAAGCATCCTCCCTGGTATAGTACCAATGAGTTACATACAATATCCAATGTTGAAACATTGGAATAAATGTCAAATAAAATAATTAATAATTTCAGGCAAAAATCGTTACAATCTTCTATTGCCACGATTAATGCGTTATATATTTAGGATAAGTTAGGTTAAGTAAATTGAAAACGTGTTTTTTCTCTCTTATAAGCAGATGAAATCAACTCACCTGCTACGGCAAATGAAATGTAATATGTTGTTATTCAAATGTTAATAAAATCTTAAATTTGTTCAACCAAATTAGGATGATAGTGTTGTCTAATAACACAGAAGACATAGATATAGGAAAAGAAAGTAATGTTTGGAATGATACTAAGAAAGAAATTTAAAAAAATCCCCTAAGTTTCCATCTTTGTTTCTAATTGGCACTTCCCCCAGGTCACCTGAAATCTACATTTTGATATAGTTCCGGATGATATATACATGATACAATCGTGGTCTTATTTTCTGGAACTAGTTTTACCAAAATAGCCATATCCAAGATTTGCAACGAATATTAATGCATCAACCTGCATTCAATCTTGAATAGGTTCTAGTTTCTTGGAAACAAAAATTAACATCTCTAAAACTTCACACCGCACAAACTAACAAGTGACAGAAAAAATGGTGGCCAATATGCTGGGCAAAGAGAATTACTGAAACTTTTTCCATCGAATGCTTCCAGCTGCATCCATTTTTCAAAAAGTTATAAGCATCTGAATTTGGCCGTGCGGAGATCTGACTGTGGCAAAAAAAATGACAAACAAATGAAAAAAAAAAAAAAAAATTGATCACAAGGGGGGAAGGAGAATGGAATGTCTCCAAAATATTACCATATAGTTCAAGAAGGGCCCCTTGCAAAATATTATTTTTGTCTATTATTTATGCGGTTCTCACAAAGTGGCTCTTAATGCACTTTTCTATTCTTCTCTTGGGTATTAGGGTACGTCATACATAAATATCAATGATCGGCGATTCTGCTCGACAATCAGTACAAATGTCATAGCGCCATAAGAGATACAATTGGGCCCGATAACACCGCAACGTTAATGGAACAATTGCAGATTTTGCAGATTACATCCTAGAGAACACACGCTCTTCTTGGAAGATTCCTTTGCGAAACTACCATCAGGAGACATCCGCGGCAACCGAAAGATAATTTTTTTGGTATAAATATTTGCAGTGCAGAGCATCGATGGTCAGTCATATACGAGCCGTCTAGTCCACAGTTTAGATTATTTAATATTATTTGAATTTATTGATTCATAAGGATAGTAAAAATGAAGTATTTCATTTTAACATTGGCCCTATTTGGGGTCTCTATTCACGGTCAGGCACCCCCTTGCTCGGATTCTTGTTGGGAGTCTTGTCCAATCGATACCCGTTGTCCTTCCGTAAATGGAGTCAATGTAACCTTGCTGTCCCATCCCACCAACTGCAACAAATATATTAGTTGTGAAAGTGGACATGGCTGCGAGCGTGACTGTCCAGCTGGACTTCATTTCCATGCTCAGGAAATGATTTGCGCATGGCCGTGGAGAGCGTGTTGTGATCCTACCCAGAAATGTGGTGATGATGATTTTGAACGAAATTGCGTAGCTAACAGTCAGTGCGTGGGTGTCAACTCATGGGAGACAGTTCTTTTGCCGCATCCAAACTGTAATCTGTTCTACAAGTGTGATCGAGGCGAGGCCTGTCCATACAACTGTCCACCGGGCCTACACTTTAATGTGGATGAACTGGCTTGTGATTGGCCATGGAGAGCATGTTGCGATCCCACGGTAGAATGCAAGAAACCATGCGACATCAACACATGCCCGCCACCAGGTAAGTTTTAATTTGTAACTTAATTCATTTAGACAATTAATTAGACATCCAAAGACATGAAGTTCCTAGATTCAACTTCTACAATATATCTTCGGTAATTCATGGCTACGTACAGTCTAATGTTTATATAACGTAATGTAAGCTCTCTCGAAATTGGAAGCCATATATCTAGTTTTTGCTGGAAATAACCGAAATATTCTTTTCACTATGTGAAAATCAATTTAATTGCGACAGGTCCAACTCCAGCCCCAACACCAGCCCCAACTCCAGCCCCAACTCCAGCGCCAACTCCAGCACCAACTCCAGCGCCAACTCCAGCGCCAACTCCAGCGCCAACTCCAGCACCAACTCCAGCGCCAACTCCAGCGCCAACTCCAGCACCAACTCCGGCGCCAACTCCAGTACCAAGTCCATCGCCTGATCCAGGCACACCAAGTATGTATCGACAAATTCAATCTAGAACTATTTCTGTTGTTTTGAAGAAAATCGCTCGAGAACTTCAGAAAAGGTAGTTTTTGCAACAAGTTGCAGAACGAAATATTTTACAACACGAGTCTAACAATAATTACGACGAGTGCCTGGTCAACCAGTCAGTGATTTTTGATAGCGAAGAAGCCAGTTAGCCCTTTCTAATTTTTTTTTTCTAGCACCTGAGTGCGATACTGGATGCCCGAACTTCAACTGTCACGAAAATGCACTTTGTGTCAGCAGCCCTGGTTCCAATACAGAAGCTCTTCTGATACCCCACCACGAATGTGACAAATTCTACAAGTGCAAACATGGATCAAATTTGGCCTGTGAATTTGTGTGTCCAGCTGGATTACATTTCAATGACGTAAAGCTCGTATGTGACTGGCCCTGGTTGGCATGTTGCGACCCATCCATCAACTGCGTCAAACCATGCATTCCAGGAGTTACTTGTGCACCTTCGGCTTAGGTCACACATATCGAGATTAGCCGTAATTTAAGATCAACAATATCGATCCAATTGCTGTGGGAGTAAAGTATTAGTATGGTTTGATAAACAGTTTAAATTAAGCTGCATCATTATATTACTCATATTGTTTCTAAATAGTTGGCAATAAACATCTTGTGCGTTTAAACAAAAACCTTTGCAATAAACCTCTGAATCATTTAGAAATTTTATTCGTTCTATATCTATATAACGAAAGGCTATATTTTGGTAAAACTGACCCCAAAGGCCACGAGGAGATGGAGTGTAAGATAACTAAAAAAAAATTCTCCTCGTGATTAATCAATCTCTTCTCGTCTCTTGGTCACACTTTTCCTCGAAGATGTAACAGCTGATCACCGGCACTAACAACCCTCTTAATAAGAGGTCACAGAATAATAACCCGAGGTCGTACACAAATTATATCACGCTTCAAGGGGGAAGGGGGTCAGACATAGCGTGACCAGCCTTACACAATTTTAAAGGACCCATACATAAAGTGTGACAAGTGGAAGGAGGGGGGGGGGGCTTGAACTTGTCGAAAAAGTCGCAATTCAGCGTGACATAATGTGTGTACCATTCCCTTTATCCAGTGACCAACGATACTTAAAGGCCCAAACGCAATGATAGCGGAACGGCAACGGAATGCGGAACCGGTTCGCCAGCATGAATCACAACATCTCGACTGAGCTGACAACGAATGAAATTGGATCAACACTGAGTCGACAAGCTGATCATAGTTCATGCTGGCGAATGAATCACACCATCTCGACTGAGCTGACAACGGATGAAATTGAACCAACACTGAATCGACAAGCTTGTTGTAGTTCACGCTGGCGAACCGGTTCCGCATTCCGTTGCCGTTCCGCTACCATTGCGTTTGGGCCTTTTGGGCCTTTACTCTGTATCAGTGAATCGAATTGTCATCAAAACAGACGAAAAACAAGCAACAAAGCAAGCTCGTTCAGAACCGTAAAAGCAAAAGCAAAATTGTCATGACAATCACAGGGCGCAACATTGTTGCAATCTTTTCAACTCGCGATTAATCAGTTATTTTAAATCTAGTGATTGAATCGATATAAAAATTAGGTAAACTCAAGCTTGGCAGTATATCAAGTGAAGTGATATAGTTTTCAAGAGTATTCAAATGGAAATATCAGGTAAATTGACCAATTTAATTGTTGGCATGAAATCGGGACGTGCTGTTGTGTTAAGAAAAACATAAAGAAGCAGTGAGTGAACCGTTGGTTTCTATGGACCGATGCACGAGTTCACTATCTGACGTTTGAGTGACACGGGAGACCGTGGACGGAGCCACAAATGAACCCAACTTTGACTTCTTTTGACGCAATTCGGCTCTTCCGTGGGATAACCCAAATTTGGTTTAACTGACGTATACTTAGTAGTTTCCGTTTGACAACAGCGAAAAAAAACAACTCGGTGCAAAAAAAAATCTACCCAGCGTTAGCTTTCGAAGTCTCCGTAGTGGGTAAAAACAACTTAACTTTATAATAAATCTTCGAGCTGTTTAGTAGAATACCTATAAGTAGATGAAAAAACCGAATTTAGTACTATACCATTTAATTCCACTAGAGTTTGTATCCTTTGACAGATACGCGTATTTTTTTAGGTCGAAATACGCGTATCTGTCAAAGAATACAAACTCTAGTGGGATTAAATGGTATAGTACTAAATTCGGTTTTTTCATCTACTTAACGTTAGGTTAACTCGAAAGATCCCAAATTTGGCTTATTCCATTGAACTTCGATAATGGGTCGGTGCGTCTCTCTCTATTTTTGACAATATTGCTGTTGCGAGAGAGGCAAAACAACCCAACCGTGGGGAAAAACTAAATGCAGTTTACCCAAATTTGAGTATAAAGAACTTATTTTTTGGGTAATCTGATTTCTTCGTGTGTTATTTTTCCTATCTTTTGTCTCACTCTAACAATTATCATCAAAACTTTGTGGAAGCAAATCTCTAGTTTTAGTGAACCGATGAAGCTGAAAATTTATTGGGTTGTGCACTACATATATAGAATCATAGTGATGCATTTTTGCATCGATATATGGAGTGGTTCTTGGGATTTGCATTTTGAAATGGATAGGGTGATTATGATGACGTCCCGTGCGGCCTAAGAGTTTCCTAATTGGATTCTGAAGAATCCTTACATAGGACCCAAGCATTCGGTCTAGGAATATTAACTATAGTAACAGACCCCAAATGGGAATAAAAAGACTCCACCAATCTTTTAACCAACCTCAACATTTCAAACGAATGGCTCACCCATTGCAATATGATTATTCCTATGATCCCTATTATTTTTATTATCCAGATAACATCCCAGAATACGGGGCCCAGATAGCCGTAGCGGTAAACGCGCAGCTATTCAGCAAGACCAAGCTGAGGGTCGTGGGTTCGAATCCCACCGGTCAAGGATCTTTTCGGGTTGGAAATTTTCTCGACTTCCCAGGGCATAGAGTATCTTCGTATCTGCCACACGATATACACATGCAAAAATGGTCATTGGCATAGTAAGCTCTCAGTTAATAACTGTGGAAGTGCTCATATGAACACTAAGCTGAGAAGCAGGCTCTGTCCCAGTGGGGACGTAACGCCAGGAAGAAGAAGATCCCAGAATACGACGATGTGGATTATCAATGAGCCTCTGTACGTACTGTGGTAATAATAGCAACATAGAATAAACTTAAATGATAGTGACATGGAGCGAACTAAATATGATAGTAGTAGTCGATTCTTAATGGTCTTCAACAAATATGAGCATCCCTAATCATTCCTTGGCTTGAGAGTGAAATAGTAGAATCTGATCACCAATACATTGAAGGTAGATCAGAAAGACGAGAAAACAATTAATATAAAATCAGCCGATAGTTCGTGCAGCGGGCAGTTGATCGACGACAGTTGTACGAAGCAGTAGCAGTTGAAAAAAAAAAAACAGCAGCAGGGACAAACGCTTATTTAAACCACAGCCGGACTGCAGTGAGGTTTTTTGGAGTCTCCTCACTGCTGCCGGCTTGGTTTACAATATTAGCTGTTTTAGGATGTCCGACGGATGAGTAAGCGAGTGACTTCTCCCTCTGTCCGTCGGCATCGGTTACGACATTGGCGCAGTCGGTAGAGTAATTTGCATTTTGGATTTGGAAGGTTGGTAAAACAATGTGCTGAAAGTGACAAAAAAAGAATACGAAAGAAGTGTTCCTGATGACAAAGATGGAACAAAAACAATCAATAATTGACTTACAAAAAATAAATGCGAGAAAAAAAAAATAAATGAGAAAATGAAAAAAAAAACATGATTCGATGCATACCGGTGGAGATAGACGGCTTGCTAAAATATAAAAAGGTGAGAATGAGAAAAAAATAAATGATTTAACGCATTCCGGTGGAGATAGACGGTTTGCTTATACATGAAAAAAAAAGATGAGAAAAAAAATAAAATGATAAAGAGCATTCCGGTGGAAATAGACGGTTTGCTATAACAAGAGATAAAAAAAAAATAAAAAAAGAAATTGAAAAAAAAGAAAAATGGCAGCAAAGAATTCTTTGGCAGAAAAAAAACGTGTGGATGAAATTAATGACATATCAGAATATAAATAAACTGAGACAGTTTTTTTTTATTGAGTTTAAATTTGATTTGACTGGAGTTGCATGGAAGCTGTTTTGGATTTGGATTGGATGCTACTTGCATTAGGATTGGATTTGATTTCGATTCCATTTTTTATTAGATTTATTATGAATTTGGATTCGAATAGGATTAGATATGGATTGGATTTGATTTGAATTTGATCTGGATTGGAGTTTCACTGGATTTGAATTTAGTTTGAACTGAATTTGGAATTGGACTTGAGTTTGCATTAGATTGTATTTGATTGAGATTGAATGTGGATTTGATTTGGATTGTTTTTTTTAATCGATTTGGATTGGAACCCAATCCAAGGTTGGGATTTAGATTTTATTTTTATTGCATTAGGATTGGATTTGATTGCGACTCCATTTTTATTAGATTTATATTGTATTTGGATTCGAATTGGATAAGATATGGATTGGACTTTAATTTGAATTGGATCTGGATTGGAGTTACATTGGATTGGAATTGAATACGGAATTGGACTAGAGTTTGCATTGGATTATATTTGATTGAGATTGAAGTTGGATTTGATTTGGATTGTATTTTGATTCGATTTGGATTGGATTCGGATTGAAGTCGGATTGGATTTGGATTGGACTTGGATACGATTTAGATTGGATTTGGATATGAATTGGATAGGTTTCTTTGCATTATGATTGGATTTGATTTCGATTACATTTTTTGTTAGATTTATATTGGATAAGATATGGATTGGACTTTGATTTGAATTGAATTGGTTTGGAGTTACATTGGATTTGAATTAATTTTGAATCGAATTCTGAATTGAGTTTGCATTGGATTATATATGATTGAGATTTAATGTAGATTTGATTTGGATTCTATTTTGATTCGATTTGGATTGGATTCGGATTGGATTTGGATTGGGTTGGGATTTAGATTGGATTTTTATTACATTAGGATTGGATTTGATTTCGACTCCGTTTTTTTATTAGATTTATACTGGATTTGGATTCGAATTGGGTAAGATATGGATTGGACTTTGATTTGAATTTGATCTGGATTGGAGTTTCACTGGATTTGAATTTAATTTGAACTGAATTTGGAATTGGACTTGAGTTTGCATTAGATTGTATTTGATGGAGATTGAATGTGGATTTAATTTAGATTGTTTTTATAATCGATTTGGATTGGAATTGGATTGGGTTGGGATTTGAATATGATTTTTATTGCATTAGGATTGGATTTGATCTCCACTCCATTTTTTATTAGATTTATACTGTATTTGGATTCGAATTGGATAAGATATGGATTGGACATGGATTTGAATTGGATCTGGATTGGAGTTACATTGGATTTGAATTGGATCTGGATTGGAGTTACATTGGATTGCGATTGGACTAGAGTTTGCATTGGATTGTATTTGATTGAGATTGAATGTGGATTTGATTTGGATTGTATTTTGATTCGATTTGGATTGGATTTGGTTTGGATTGGATTTGGATTGGATTTGAATTGGAATTGGATTTGGATTGGTTTTGGATTGAATTTGGACGATATTGTATTGAAATTGGATTGAATTTCAATGTGGATAGGACTC
Source organism: Aedes aegypti (assembly GCF_002204515.2). Taxonomy (NCBI): domain Eukaryota; kingdom Metazoa; phylum Arthropoda; class Insecta; order Diptera; family Culicidae; genus Aedes; species Aedes aegypti. The sequence continues at coordinate 255,455,573 of NC_035109.1, read as the reverse complement.
GGATTGGATTTGGATTGTATTCTAATTGCATTGAAGTCTCATTGAATTTGAATTGAATTTGAATCAAATTTGGAATTGGAATTGGAATTGCATTTGATTGTATTTGGTTGAAATTGAATGTGGATATAATTTGGATTGTATTTTGATTCGATTTGGATAGGATTTAGATTTGGACTGGACATTAATTGGATTTTAAATGGAATGGGATTGGAGTTCAATGTGGATTGGATTTGGATTTTATTCTAATTGCATCAGAATTGGATTTGATATCGATTCCATTTTTTATTAGATTTTTAATGGATTTGGACTCGAAATGGATAAGATGTGGATTGGACTTCGATTTGAATTGAATCTGGATTGGAGTTACATTGGATTTGAATTAATTTTGAATTGAATTCGGAATTGAGTTTGCATTGGATTGTATTTGATTGAGATTGAATGTGGATTTGATTTGGATTGTATTTTGATTCGATTTAGATTGAATTTGGATTGGATTCGGTTTGGATTGGATTTAGATTAGATTTGAATTAGATTTTAATTGGATTTGGATTAGATGTGGGTTGAAATTGGATTGGATTTCGATGTGGATTGAATTTGGATTGGATTCGGATTGTATTCTAATTGCATTAGGATTAGATTTGATTTCGATTCCATTTTTGTATTAGATTTATACTGGATTTAGATTTGAATTGGATTAGATATGGATTGAACTTTGATTTGAATTGGATCTGGATTGTGCTTACATTGGAATTGAATTAATTCGGAATTGGACTTGAGTTTGCATTGGATTGTATTTGATTGAGAGTGCACGCAGAAAATTCTTGCACGATTGACATAACTTTTCCGATAGTTGCTTTAACATGCCTGGATACAATTGTTACAAGCATATTATCGGTGCTTCTAAACTGACAGTATGGATTGCCCAATCACTTTTGCTTTTGTTTCTGTCTTCCATCACATGAATGTTTCAATTAAATTATTGTTGAATTAGCTTTCCGCACATTATTACCTTGAAACGTTATGAGCTGTACCGCGGAAAACCGCTGTTTACCAACAAGCGATGTTGGAGTAGATGTAAGTTAATGCACTCTCACTCTCAATATAGTGGTTTGAATTACCGCTCCCATATATGTTTACATTTTGTAGCATTTTTGCAATGTCGATAAAGAATATTCGTGCCGGTTTTGACAACACAACACCAACAATAATACCATTGTCATGATTGTATATCAATATTAAGTCAATCATATCTATGGTTGATTCAATTATTTTGTTTAGTTGAACCAATCATACCAAATAGTTAAACCAAGCATAGATATTGTAGATTCAATTTTAATATATGGTTGACTGAAATCCAATGTAAAATATGATTGATATACCAGCAAATATGATTGACTGTACAATTCTTTTTTCTCCGTGTGAATGTGGATTTAATTTGGATTGTATTTAGATTCGATTTTGATTGGAATTGGAATAGATTCGGATTGGATTTGGATTTGGATTCGATTAGTATTTGATTTGGATAGGATTCTTTGCATTAGGATTGGAGTTGATTTCGATTCCATTTTCTATTAGATTTATATTGGATTTGGATTTGAATTCGATAAGATATGGATTGGACTTTGATTTGATTTGAAGTGGATCTGGATTGGAGTTACATTGGATTTGAATTGAATTCGGAATTGGTCTTGAGTTTGCATTGGATTGTATGTGATTGAGATTGGATTTGATTTGTATTGTATTTTGGTTAGATTCGGATTGGATTTGGATTGGAATCCGATGTGAATTGGACTTGAATTGGATTTAGATTGAATTTGGATAGGATTGCGATTGGAATTTTTATTGGATTTGGATTAAAACTTAATTAGATTCGAGTTGGATGTTATTATATTCGGATTAGATATTAAATGGATTTAGACTTGAAATTTAAATTCGTTTTGAATTGGGAATGGATTTGAATTGAGTTGGATTGGACTGGATTTTATACTAGATTTGAATTTGATTTGGATGAGACTCGGAATAGTGCTTAAATTAATTAACAACAAATATGAAAAATAAAAAAAAAACTCATTAAAGCATAGAAAATCAAGAATGCAATGTAATATTTATTTTATAAAACCACAGAGATTGGAGAGTAGGGGTGAGAGAGATTGTGGTAATAATAGCAACATAGAATAAACTTAAATGATAGTGACATGGAGCGAACTAAATATGATAGTAGTAGTCGATTCTTAATGGTCTTCAACAAATATGAGCATCCCTAATCATTCCTTGGCTTGAGAGTGAAATAGTAGAATCTGATCACCAATACATTGAAGGTAGATCAGAAAGACGAGAAAACAATTAATATAAAATCAGCCGATAGTTCGTGCAGCGGGCAGTTGATCGACGACAGTTGTACGCAGGGATGCCAGGTTGGAAGACATGTCTTCCATTGGAAGACATTTGAGTAGTGTGGAAGACATTTGGAAGACGGAAGACTTCTGGAAGGCTTTTCAGAATTTGTGAAGATATTTGGAAGACAATTTTAAATTATTAGCATTTCTAAAATTCCTGGATTTGAAAAAAAAAAACATATGAGTTGGAAATTACAAGAAGTTCTTCTGTAAGATTATTGCACGTCTAAATCAATCAACGATCCCTCTCCGGATTCCGTTGAAAATTCTCCAAGGATTCCTTCAGATATTGATCTGAGAATTCTGACAACGATTCTTCAAGAGTTTCTTCTAGGAACTCTTGCAGAGATTTATCAAGACATTTAAGTAATGTATTCAAGTATTATTTCATAGTTATACAAAGTTATACAAAGATTCTTACAAGGACTTTTTGAAATCTGTTTCTCGTGTTTTTTAACAATAGGGCGATATTCAAAACTGAAAAGGCAATAGATGGCTCTTTTCCAGTGGTAGTAAAAACGAAACCCTGAAGCAAAGAAAGCACCACGAAAGATGAACTAAACACAAAAAGTTATGTATTCACTTTACACTTGATTTATAATCACTACTTTTTTGATCCAGTTTCTTAATTGCAAGTAATTTACGTTTTTCATTATTTTCCATATGTTTTGACAGTTTTCCGACTACCATTCTTCCATGCGCTTGTGTTGAAAGTTTGAGAAATTTGAGAATCCAGCGTAGCGCGATCAGTGGGAGGAATACAAACAACAGTGTCGTCGCTCGGCGGCCAGTGAAAGAAGCTGAATGTTCGAAAGGATGTTGCCTGTACTTTTTTCCGCTGGCGCCAACTGTTAGCGTTTAAGAACGAAAACAGTCGCTACCCTATTCATAAAAAAAAAAACAAACAGATTCTTATATGGCTACTAAACTAGGGTTGTCATGTCTATTACGGCTTAACCAGCCGACGGTGTTTTGAAAATACCTGAAGGTCGTAGACACAAAAGTCAATTTGGACAAATTGAGATATAAGATTGTGAAAAATAATAGAATCGTTCTGGTGGGCTTCGATCCCACGACTCCCAATACGCTAGACTGGGCGGGTTAACCAACTACGTCACAGAACGGGTAACGATTCTGCAGCGCAATCGGCCAACCTGAAACCAAAGTCCGTCACGACCCCATTTTATCCTTCACAACCTTACATCTCCTTCGGCTCTCTGAGATGCCCAATTCGACTCTCCTAATCGTTACCCGTTCTGTGGCGTAGTTGGTTAACCCGCCAGTCTAGCGTATTGGGAGTCGTGGGATCGAAGCCCACCAGAACGATTCTATTATTTTTCATAATCTTACATCTCAATTTGTCCAAATTGACTTTTGTGTCTACGACCTTCAGGTATTTTCTTATATGATTTTTTCTTGAGATTGCTACAATTGTTGAAATTATCCCAGGCAACAAGATATCTGTCAAGATTTTTTTCACTAGTTTCTCCTGAAACTCCTCCAGAATTCCTTCAACAATGGGTATCCTTAGAACAACTTCACCGGTGGACCAAATTGTTGAACCATGTTATAAATTGGAGCTTGCACCCGTGTTGCAAATATTGTTCCAGTTTTATTTTATACCAATTTTCTGGTTTATTTTTTTGAACAGGCTAACTGCCTGGTTCATTTTGTTCGCATTTGGGCCAAGATTTGAATTGTTCCTAAACTGGTTCTATAATTGTTTGTTTATCAGTTGGGATTTTTTCTCGCTGATACTGCCACCGTCCTACTCATTTGAGGTAAGAAAAAACCGGAACAATATTCCATCGCAGCTGTTTTTAAACAATATTAATTCCTCTTCCAGCGATTCTTCTTGCAATTAATTCAGCTATTCCTTCGAAGAATCCTTCAGCAACTCATAGGAATCATCAGGGTATTTCTCCGGGAAATTCTTTTGGAATTCGTCCAAGGATTTCACCACGAATTTCAACGGGAACTTATTTATATATTCCACAACGAAGTCCGCCTACAGATATCTCCAGGAGCTCTTTCTGGAATTCTTTTGAAGTTCCTCCTATTTGTCCAACAGAATTTCCAACAGGAACTCCTCTGGGGTTTTCTTTCAGGCATTCATCCGGGAGTTTGCTTCAGGAATACTTCCGAGGATTTGCTGCATGAATTTCTCTGGGGATTTGCTCCTCAAGGGATTTCGTTTAAAAAATTAATTCAGATGTTCCTGCGAAAGAATTTATCAAAATATTCTTTTCAGGAATATCTATGAGGATTCACACCAGGAATTTCTCCAGAGATGTCATCCAGGAATTTCTCCGGACATTTCAACCAGGATTTCCTCTGAGTATTTCATCCAGTTATCAATTAACAAACTCCTCCGGGGATTTTCTCCAGAAATTGTTTTGTCAATTTTTCCAGAGAATTTTTCAATAGATTTGCTCCAAGAAGTTCTTTGGAGATTCACTCCAGGAATTCCTCCAAGGATTTCAAGGATTACTCCGGGGATATATTCCTTCATTTATTCCGGGGATTTTCTCCAGGAATTCCTCCAGGGATTTACTTCAGGAATTCCTCCAGAAAATTTTCCGGAGATTTCCACCAGGAATTTCTCCGGAGATTTTTCCCTAGAATGCCTCCGGGAATTCTTTTGCGGCTTCAACAGGAATTCATTCAGGTTTCCTCCATAGCTCGTCCTGGATTTTTTTTATATCTCCAAGAATTTTCCAGAGTTCCTCAAGTACAGTCAAGCGTCCCTGAGTCGATATCTGAAAGGACCACCTAGTCATGGAACAGAAATGCTCTGGAAAGTTGTATGAGAGGACCATCATATAAACCATGAAATGATTGTTTTTGTATGGTTTCATGTGTCGATATCGAATAATGGAACGTTGACTCATGGGAGTTTCGCTGTGATTCCTCGGTATGCTCCAGAGCTCTATGAGTTTTTCTGAAGTTGTTCGAAAAAATCACAACATTCTCTCCGGGAGTTTGTACAGAGTTCCTCAGAAAATTTCTAAAAAACTTCTCCGGGAAATTCTCTAGACTTCCTCCAGAAATTCATTCAGAGTTCATCCAAGTTTTTTTAAGTCCTTCGAGAAATTATTTCGGATGTTGCCAATTCTTCTGGATTTCGTCCAGCGATTCCTCGGAGCAGGCAATTCTTCTAGATTTCTTGCAGAAATGCCATTGGAGTTCCTCCAGCGATTCCTCGAAAGTTCATCCGTAATTCCTGGAAGCTTCCTCCCCAACAGTGAGAGTTGCTTGGAATTTCCCCCTAAGTTTCTTCAGGTATTTCTCCGAAGTTCGTCAAGCAATTTCCCCGGAGTGGCTCTAGAAACGCCTCCGGAATTCCTCCAGAAACACATCCAGAGTATATCCATGAACGCCTCCTGACTTCACCCAGGAATTGCTTCGTAATTCCTCTAGGATTTTTTTCGGAGATTCTATAGGGTTCTTTCCAGAGTTCCTTCGGAGCTTCACCGGTAATTCCTCCGGATCTCTTTCAGCAATTCTTTTGGATTTTATCCAGCTTATCCTCCAAAGTTCCTCCAAAGCTCCAGGAGGAACTCCGTAGGAATTGCTGCAGGAAATGCTTCTTGAGGAAATCCCCTGAGAAATTTTTGAAGAAAATCACCGGAAGAATTTCTTTCTCATATAGAAAATCACCTGAGAAATTCCTGGAGAAAATTCCCGGAGGAGTTCCTAGGGATATCGCTGGAGGATTCCTTGAAATCCCCGAAGGAAACACCGGAGGAATCTATGGAGAAAATAATCGGAGAAATTCCTGGTTTAAATCCATAGAGAAATTCCTGGAGGATATCTCCTGAAAAATTCTCTGGAAAGATCTATGAAAGAATTTCTATAGAAAATCCTCATATGAATTCCTTAATGAATTTCTGGACGGAATCCCCAGAAAAAATCTTGGACCAAATCCCCGCAGAAATTGCCATCCGATATCCTCTTAGGAATTTCTTGTCCAAATTCTGGACGAAATCCACGTGGGAATTGCTATTGGAAATCACATGAGAAATTCCTGGAGAAAATCCCGGATGAAAGAATCTTCCGAGGAATTTCTAGACGGCTTAATCGGGAACTCCTTTGAGCTCCTTTGGAAGCTCCTCCGGAAATTTCTTTAGAGCTGGAGCTGGTTTCTCCATGAATTTAATAGGAGTATCTCTAGGAATACACCAGTTATTCCTCGGAAATCCTCAGGAGTTCCACTATGAACCCTTCTGGAATTATTCCGAGTATTCCCTTAGATTTCCTCGGGAAATCCTCCAGAGTTTCTCCAACAAATTCTCCAAAATTCGCCCAGGAATTTCTTACGAGTTGCTCCTAGAATTCCCTTAGAGTTCCATCTGGAATCCCTACGGATTCTTATCTTTCAAAAATTCTTCAGTAATTTCTCCAGAAATTCTCCTGGAGTGTCTATGAATATTCTTCAGTCCCGGAGGAATCCGGGACTTACTCCAGAGTTCCTCCGGAAATGCTCCAAAGTTTCTTAGAGAATTCCTCCACAATTGATCTGGGAATTTCTCCAGAAATTCCTACAGAGTTTTTCCAAAAATTCTTCCAAAGTTCATCTGGAGCTCCATCAGAAATTTATTGGCAGTTCTTCCGAAAAAAAGTGAGCTTTTTCAACATTGTTGTACAAAATACAACAGTGTGAGTGACGATTGAAGTGTAAAAAAAACTAAAAGAATTTTCAGAGATATTTCATATATTATCTGTGGAAAAATTCCTTAATGCTTTTCATCAGGAACCTTCGGAGAAATCTCTAGCTAATACAATCCATGGTGGAATCCATCGCAGGAAATTCAGGGAGGAATCCCTGAAAATAATAGTGCAGATAGTTTCTAAAGAATGCTAAAAGGAATTCTAGGTTTACTTGTTTTAAAACTGTTTACGAAATTTTTAAGATCGCGAAAAGATTTTATAGAGTAGTACATGGACTACTTATTGCAAAACCGATTAAGAAATTTGTTAAAGAGGCTGAAGAAAACCATGAAAAATTATTATATTTTTGCTAGAATTTGTGGAGATTGCTGGAGGAAAAGGTGGATGTGTTTATATAAAAATTTTGTATAAAAATTTCTGGGGGTATTCCTGGAGATTTTTTTTGTGAAATTCCGGAATAAATTGTTGCAGAAATCCCTGATTAAACATTTCAATCAATTCTTGGACGAATAACAAAAAGTTTCTCGATTATCGGCTTGGAATATCATATAAAATTTCTGAAGGTACTCGTAAAGAATGGCTTCTAGTATTCTGCTAGAAATTTTATTAATTGAATTGTTCATTCAATTTATCCTTTTTGCAATGCTTAGATTTCATATTATCTTGGAAGAATCCTTCGATATTCTTTTAGATACATTTCATGAAACATCACTAGAGAATATCGGGAATAAATGAATGTAGATTTAATTTTAGCGGTTTATGTAGCAATCTGTGAAGGTATTCTTAGACTAGTTTCTGGTTGAACTCCTGATGAATTCTCAAGAATAATTATGCATAACCAAGGGGACTTCTGATTAAATTGAAATCTGATTGAAAATAAAACCATGCACAGGTCAGCTATTGTCTGACAAGCATGGTTTTAAAACAATATGCTAGAATAATTAGCTGTGAAGGATTTCTTTGAAGAAAATCCTCAACAATAATGTCAAACATGATAAAGGGTAGCTTAATTTTATGACTTACCAAGCAAAACAAAAATGAAGCAAATGTCTCAACTGAAAAAGCATTGTTATGTTGTTTATTTTTTCAGAATTGGCGATTTTGAAGCAGAAAACAGATTTTTTTCAGTTTTGACATTTGCACCATTTTTACTTGGGCCGAAAATTTATAAAGTTTATAATCTTACCATGATAATTGAAAAATTTAAAGTGAAAGACATTGGAAGACATTTTTCCATGCAATTGGAAGACATTGGAAAAAATCACCTGGCATCCCTGGTTGTACGAAGCAGTAGCAGTTGAAAAAAAAAAAACAGCAGCAGGGACAAACGCTTATTTAAACCACAGCCGGACTGCAGTGAGGTTTTTTGGAGTCTCCTCACTGCTGCCGGCTTGGTTTACAATATTAGCTGTTTTAGGATGTCCGACGGATGAGTAAGCGAGTGACTTCTCCCTCTGTCCGTCGGCATCGGTTACGACACGTACCATGAATTCTTTTGTTCTCATGACTTTCACGCGCCGTGTGTGTTGTAAATTTTGCGTACTTTCATAAAATCGAGTTGAAAAATATTTAAAAAGTTTATTATGACCATTTTCAAAAATTCACCTATTTTCAAAAAATCATAACTTTTTTGTCCATGATTTCTCCATCTTGACCCACTGTGCAAAAGACTTCATTTTTTGTCTACTTTAACATATAAAAAAATTAAAAAAAAATCAAAAATACGATTTTTGAGAAAATTGATTTTTAAGCTTTATTTTCGATATACAGTTAACTCTCCCTAACTCGATATTGAAGGGACCATCGAGTTAGGGAGGTATCGAGATACAGAACACAAATTAATCAATTTTTGGAAATTTTCGTTGTTTCGACAAAGTACATTCAAAATAGTAAATTAAATGTGAAAAATAGTAAGTTTTAAGTACATTTAGTAACGTGACACTTTTTGCATAGTCTTCCAAAACTCAATTTTTTATCACCCTGAAATTACTTGTCAACCTCCGTTTTACCATTACTATAATCGTAATTATCAAATCTATGAAATTTATTAATATTTCTCGAAAAATTATTCATACAGACTCAAGTCAAAAGAGTATACAAACTTACTTTATCAATCCTACGTGTTTCGCAGACGAAATTCTACACGTTTCGCTCTGAACCAACTCATTTTTCACTCTTAGAACGTTTAATTTCCGGATTTACAAAACGACGAAAGTAAGATTTTCAACTTTCGCAACCTAACCACTACTTTCGTCACCCCGCTGTATGGAGAGACAAAGTGACTTAACCACGAATCAAAACAAAACACTACTTGAGTCGATTTTACACTGGTAGAAAAACGTCGAAAGTAACTGAATGAAACGACTTATCATTTTGTCATACAATTTTTGTGGGAAACAATAGGAACTATCTAGTATTTCAACGCGAGCTGAATGCATGCAAAATTTAGGCGATGTACACGGTAAAAAAAAAGTTAAAAAGTGGATTCATTTTAATACAGATTTAGAAGACAGGTTGTGATTCTTCTAAATTAATTTTCTCAAAACTGTATGAAAGTTGCTTACGTCTATTTGAAAAAGTAATCGAGATTTGGAGGATATTTGAAAATTTTCATGGAAATATCGAGTTAGAGAGGTAAACTTGCAAAGGAAACTGAAAAAGATCGCATCGAGTAAGAGAACATCGAGTTAGAGAGGTATCGACTTACAGAGGGATCAAAGTATGTTAGATTGAAGGGACCGCACATTCCATCGAGTTAGGGGAAATATCGAGATACAGAATATCGAGTAAGAGAGAGTTAGCTGTATAAAAAATTACAACATTTTTTTTTTACAGTGTATATTTTTTTCCAGATAGTTCCAACAATAACCTAAAACTTTGCGGAAGGCACCAAACTGATCGGACAAACCGTTTCTAAGTTATAATTGTTTGAAAATTATTAAGGGTTTTTTCTTAGGCCCTTCTCAAAAGTAAGGCTAGAGTCAAAATGGCGAGCCGATTTTGCAAAAAGGCATTTTTGGGCATAAAGAAAGCATGTGCAAAATTTCATCCAAATCAAAAAATACAAAAGTAAACCGACATTCGAATTCAAATGGAACCGCTCTTATGGAAATCGATTGGACCAACAGCAGAGCACTCTCCTACCTGTTCGGTGTGATAGCAAAAGAGCAGAAGAGAGTGAATGCAGATGTAAATATAGATTAGCTAAAAATAGAACTGTATCGGTAAGGAAGATACAGATAAACCTGATTCAAGCACAGTAGTGGCCACGAGCACGGAGTACCTTAAAAAAAACCTTAATATCTGAAAGAATTTCGAGGATTTTTGGGAATGATGGGCTACTATTGTAGATTTGTCAAAGATTTTGCAAAAAATGCAAAACCTCTGACAATCCTTCTAAGAGGGGAGAGAAGTCCTATGTCTAACAAAAAGATTTCGTTGAGTGTTAAAGAAAAACAATGCTTCCAAAAGATGAAAAGCTTACTATCATCCTCCGACATATTGATTTATCCTGATTTCAACAAACCTTTCATCTTGACGACAGATGCCTCCGATTTTGCAATCGGTGCTGTCTTATCTCAAGGTGAGTTAGGAAAGGACCGACCTAAACACTTTGCGTCCACAACTCTATCTAAGTCAGAGGAAAGATGTTCAGTGCCCGAAAAAGAAATGCTGGCTATCCACTGGTCACTTCAGACTTTTAGAAACTAGGGTGCAGAGCTACTTGGGCACTTTAATGATTCACTTTGGCAGGGGGCAGAATTATCTGAAACTTTGCAATAAGAAGCGCTTTAGTACGACGCATATTGTGGCCAAATATGGGCTATATAGCTTTCAAAAATCCCCATTGCCGAAGTGAATAAAAAGTGCCAAGAATTGGGTCAGGCTCCCTACCTGTATGGGGCAAAGTTTAAAATATTGACGGACCATCAACCCCTCACTTTCGCACTATCTCCAAAAAATACGAATGCTAAACTGAAACGATAAAAGGCCTATCTTGAAGAACACGACTACGAGAAAATATACAAACCAGGAAAGACAAATGTAGTCGCCGACGCTTTTAGCAGAATTATCTGTTCCATGACAGCAATCCAGCATTCTGCCGAAAATAGCGACGACTTTTACATTGAATCCACGGAAGCACCTATCAATGCTTTCAAACACCAAGTTATTCTAAAGGAAGGTCCAGACAAAGTGACGGTAACCAACCCATTTCCAAATCATACTAGAGTAGAAATTTCAACAACCAACTTTAATGAACATTCAATTTTACAGATTCTCAAAAATCATTTTGATTTGTCTAAGGTTAACGGATTATTAACGACCGAACATTTGATGGGAAAAATTCAAGAGATATATAAAAAACATTTTGGCTCCAAAAGATCGTTAAAATTCGTTTCAGTCAGACAATTCTTCAACAGGAGGACGAACAATGGAATGTCATCCGACAAGAACATTACAGAGCACATCGTGGAGCTGAAGAAAACAAATTACAGATTTTGAGGAAGTTTTACTTCCCTAAACTTTCTCAAAAGCTGAAAGATTTCATTACAAATTGTCAAACTTGTCACGAGAACAAGTACAACCGCAATCCTTTCAAATATCTCCTTCAAGCAAACTTCATTCCAAACGCTCCTTTCAAAATCGCTCATATCGATATCCTCTTCCTTGAAAATAACCACTTCCTTACCTATATCGACAAGTTTTCCAAGTTCGCTCAGATTAAACATATTGATTCAAGAGCCGCTGTCGATATTGTTCCCGCCGTAAAGGAGATCCTATTGAAATATAATCCGCCAGAAACATTAGTTATGGACGGCGAAAAATCGTTCATGACAGGATAACTGGTAAACTTTTACAACACCCATCATATCGAATCCTACATTACCGCAACCGGTCGTAGCGAAATGAATGGTGTTGTAGAGCGTTTCCATTCCACAATTTTGGAAATTTATAGAATGACAAAACAGGAAAATCCAGGAAAACACGTTCATGATTTAATACTTTTATCCCTAAATAAATACAACTCCACCATCCATAGTAGTACAAAACACACTCCTTTAGAAATTATACTTCCTTCTCCCAGAACCCCAGAAATTATCGAAAAAGTATTTAAAAATTTTACAGAAAAACAGAAAAAAGACCTGAAATACCATAATAAATAAAAAAAAAACTAACAGAACTTGAATCTACCCAAGAAATATACGAAAACGCAAGACAAAGAATTGAACACAAACCTCGATTCAAAAAGAATAAAATCAGACAGGTTAACAAAAGTACAGTAACTATGGATGATGGGAGGAAAGTACATAAAAACGATGTCAAGGTTAGGAAGATTTAACTCTCTTTTTATTATACTCTCTTTTCTGAGAAACCAATTTGAACAGCTAAAATTCAATCAATTTACAAAACTCACTTCGCAAAAATGTGACGAAATTCAACAAATACTTTTAATTTTTTTTTATATAGGCACTCCGTGCTTGTGGCCACTACTGTGTCGGACTCAGTTGATCTGTAGCTTTTTTATCGATACAGATCTATTTTCAACTTATCTATATTTACATCTAGTTTCACTCTCTCCTACTCTTTTACTCTCACACCGAGCAGGTAGGAGAGAGCTCTGCTATTAGTGAGGCTAGCTGCCTGCGAAGAGGGTCAGTTTGTCTCATGTCGTTTTCGATTATTCCCGACGGTGCACCGCGCGAGTGTAACAATTGACACCGGAAAATAGAACGGTTTCGGTGCAATATTTTGACAGCGTATGATAGTATTAGTGAAGGCGTCAATCAAAACAAAATGTCATTCTTCAAACAGATAGAACAGCTGTTTCTGTTATTCTTAATTTGCTGTAAGGGATTCGGAACCATTAGATTCGTTCGTGTTTTGTATAGTTTGTTAATGGTGTTTACAGCACTGGCTGAATATAAAATGTTTAAAAAAATGTTTGGTATATGTACATTAATTTATTTTTCCTGAGAAATGATACCATGATACATGTTTCGTAATTGAATAATATATGTTTAAAATTCAGAATTTTCATATTTCAATACTGTAAGAACTAGTTTAATTTCATCCAATCTTTCGGGCTAATAATTTCGCCAAAACTCATACTTCCGCAATATTTGTAGCTCAAGATGCAAAAAGTGAATCTTTTGTTTGTAATAAGGCGAAGAGAGCAACGGAAATCAATCATTGCATTAGAATAGAATTCTAATGGAAAATCAATATCGATCACTCGTCAATATTTTTAAAAATATGCATCCATGAGCAAATTTCGGAAAATTTGACTGAACTCAAGTGTTTTTAATATAGTACTTACTGGTATACATGCAACCCAAACATCTGAGAGAATTCCTTTTTTTTAATATAAGCCGTAAAAGCTACTAATGATGAAACATACTCAGTATCCTTTATTATTCTTATAAGCCTGTTTTTATTGTAGCATTAATAAATGCTTAGAATATTTCTTCTTTTACTGAATAAAAAAAAACAATTCCGAAACAAATCAATTTTATCCACGCAGTCGAAAATGAGCGCAAATGAAGATCTTGCTTGTTCGTTACCGAAAACAACAAAATCTGCCAAAAGGACCAAAACAAGAACGCCACTGACAGTTAAGAACCATATATGTATTGGTAAAAAGAGTGCATTACCTGCTACACCCAGCTCGATCAGGGTGTAGGATTTTCTGCACCGGTGGCAATCGGGTGTAGAAACGGTGTGCTACCTGCGGAATAAAAAAACGGTTTGGGTGCAACTTTTGCTACACCGGTGGGAAAACGGTGCAGGCGGTGCAAATAAAGAAAAACGACATCAGTCACCATCTGATACTGACGGAGGATGGATGTGCTCCCCAAAGCACGGTCCTCCGTGAGGCGTCTTCTGATGGCTGGACGGGTTTTTTGTGGAGGGGCTGGGAATCGAACCCATGACCTTACTTAGCAATTTAACTCCATTTAAAAGGCATAAACGTTGGGATAAATTAGGAACAGGCTGGAAATTTATTGCAGGTAGTCCAGATGCAAACGACTTAAAATTAATAAATTCCTCAATGAACTTGTAAGTAACAATAATCAACAAATCAGAATTAACAGAGCACTTAATCTGCAAATGAAAGAATTAGTACCGTAATCCGGGGTAACATTGATCAGCGGGGTAACATTGATCGGTATGACCCTTCTCGTAAAAAGTATGAATGAATGAATTGCGGATGAATCGCTCCTTTATTGATGGAATATTTTCAAAGTATGAATGGTGCCTCTCCTTCTTACATTCATAAGCTAATAAAAACTAAGGTTTTTGCGAAAATCGCATTTCGTTCATGCGTAAATTTATCAACTTTTTGAATCGATGATTTTTATCATTATGGATGACACTACCCAAGATTCATGTCTCACATGAGTTTTGCAAATGGTATGAGCATACAAAATGTGGTTGTTACTAAAAATGACATCGCCAAAAACGATTCCGTTGTCAAATCTCTTTTAAGTTTATTCAATTAAGCAACATTAACGAACTTCTATAAAGAATGCAGAATTTCCTTAGGAAATTGCCTACCTTCAGGCGCATTCCGCGGTTCAAAGTAATTTTATTTTTGAAATAACTCAAAAAGTAAATGACTTGTAAGAGTTTGGTCTTCATATTCGGCTTCAGGGCCATGATTTAAGTAAGCAATGACATTTTCAACATTACCGAATGTTGTTTACATGGGTAATCAATGTTACCCCATATCAGCTAAATCAAAAAATCACTTAAAACATTTATTTAAACTTACTTAAATCTTTTGAAAACCGAAATACAGTTTACAGTCACGAGCGGTGGGTGCCAGTACTTGTTTTAAAAATATGAAACTTGCCACATTTGCATTTTCAAACGAACAGTTTAAGATAAATCCCAATAACTGATCAATGTTACCCCGGATTACGGTATATAAAACAAAAGATGCAATAATAAAAATTATAAGGATGATTATGTGATATTTTGTCTATTTTTTATGCTGCTGTTTAGAAGCAGAAGAAAGCCCAACCGGTGGTCATGTATTACAGATTTTCGGTAAAAATTACCGAACATACGATAGTTTCGACAGCTGCGCTCAAAAATTCAAATTACCGAAATTTCGGTAATCGGTTCGTTTACCGAACTGATAACCGACCGTTCAGCTGTTGAGATTTCGGTAAATAAATTACCGACTTCGGTGATTTGAGCTAAGTGTGTATGTTGAAATTTAAGTTATATCTGATGTTCTGTGAAAGTTTCATTCGAATCGGTCCATAAATAACTGAGATCTAACTTACCAAAGTTGATCATTTTGTATGGAAAATCGAAAAAGTTGCAAATGTTTTGTCCAATACTGTACATTAGGGTTTATTCACAAATTTCATTTCGACACCTACCCACCCCCTCGTAACACTTTTTGTATCAATATTTTATTAATTTTGTGGCTCAATCAGCATCTGAGGTTGGTTTCAACTCATGAGACAAGTTCTTTCCAAGTTCATGAGTTTATCTTTCGATACCTAGGAGGGAAACGATTCCGAATCAGTGGAGTAGCAGACCTCCTAACTTCTAAAATAAGCTTCTTGTTTCATGTCTAAATCTAAAATGTCTCTAAATGTCTCATGCGATGAAACCTATTCACAGATTCAAAAAACGGCTTTCAACCTTATAAGTAGAAGCAATAATTTGATACGCTAGAGTGCCGATGCATGGTCAAAATCAGTATCATTTAACCAGCTTAGTGGCCGAACCTGATTAAGGGGCGCGCTTTTGGGAGTTTAATGGTGACAAACTGTTTTCTCCAAAAGGTATAAATAGCGGTATTTTTTTCTAAAGAGGCTCTATGCAAAATGGTAAAGAATGACATTTGTATAAAAAACGACTACTTCATTATTTCTCAATAGTAATGGAGTAGAACGACATGCACTAAACAAAGGACACGGGTATACCACAAAAGATCAAAGAAAACTGGTCGCAGTGGTTTATACCGAAAAAAAACATCACGAGGACACCCACCATGAAATTTATAAATGGGCTCTTATGCTAGAATCTAGAATTGCAGCTCCTATGGCGCGCCGACCAACAGTTGGCTGCAGAGGCTGGAGAAGAATAGCCCTGCAGAGGAGAAGCAGTTTACCTAGGCTACTTCCGCTACATGTGTTAAATGTTATATGCACTGGCCCCTCCCTGATGAAATACCGTAAGGTGGTTCAGGACAGATAAGGGTCTGAGGCCTTAATTCCAAGCCCAGGGAATTTTAGATCAAAATGGAGGACTAACTCATATGAACCCCATTCCAAATCCCATCCAGAGAGCAGAGCGCAATGTACCAGGAATTTCAAATATTATATAAAAGTAAAACAAATAACTTTAGAATAAGCTAAGAACCATTTATGTTTCATACTGTAAATTAAGAGTCGCATTCTACAATATGAAATAAGATGTTTTTCTTCTTACAAGACAGAGAATAATCACTCATATATCTGTCTTGCAGGGCCACGATTTTAAGCTTATCATGGAGGGCTGATGATCTATCTGATTTTTTTACCGCTGGGTAGAGATAAATTCTCAATAGAAGTCGAACAGGAAATGCCTTATACGGATTACTCGAGCAGGGTGGTGTCTTCACGTACTAGAATTTCTACTATTTCTTCTTCAACATTATCTGGATCAGCGTCCAATGTGTCGGTATCTATGTCTGTGGAGAAGAAATATTATGTAAGCAAAAGGACTAAACGTTATATAGCTTATCTTACTGTTTCTCAGCTGCATACGCCGGTACTTCTGCTCCTCCCATTCGCTCACACGCTTGGTGCGATATTCCACAAACTGCTCTCGCAGTTTGGCACGTTTTTCCAACAATTCCTTCGAGGCACGGGTCATGCGGATGCGATCCTTGCTCTCGAATTGTGCGTAGTACTTTTTGAGGTTTTTGCGTATTTCTTTCTGCTTTTCGTCTGACAATAGAGTGGGCGGACGAGGACGCCAGAGGAAAAGAATGAAGTTCTTCAGATTGACGCGCTTCAGTATCTTGCCTTGGAAGGACCAAATGTGATAACCGTGATCCTCCTTGACCTAAAAGTGATAAAATATAATGTTTAATAATGGAATACATTGTTACTCAGTGAACTGTTGACAGTGACAGTGATAGTTCCAATTCTTGGGAATCGATTGTATTGTGGTAACGACGCTATAATTCGCGCGCTCAGTAAACCTTATTTTCAGTTCTGCATTGAGCATTGATAAATTTTAACATAATTTGTTTTAAGGCTACAGACAAGTATGCAACTCTCCCAATAAACCCGCAATGGTAAACAAGTGAGAAATAGTAGTTCACGAAACAAGTTGCAGAATGATTTTTACAGCTCGAGTGGTAAATTTATCCAACGAGGCTTGCCTTGTAGGGTAGAAGCACTAGATTTCGCCCCCCTAAACCATGTAATCGCAGAAACAGTTAATTTCTGACTCTAATAACTAATATCAAATAATGTTATTGAGCTTATGCAACTATTCATCTATTATTTTACGATGATCAAGCTGCAAAGATATCCAAAATGAAGTTTTACCATTGAAAAAAGTATAATTATTGGATTAATGGTGTGCTTCAATATACGTCCCCCCAAATTCAATCTTCGCCCCACCCATGCTCTAATCTTCGCTCCCATTAATTGAAGTTCAGGTTTTCGATAGGTTAATAAAGTACTTATTATCTTTCTCACTTTTCATCTTCATTAGTACTTATCCTGTTTATTTCCACTATGTCTTCTTGGCATTGGGACAGAGCCTGATTCTCAGCTTAATTTTCAAAGAGCACTTCAACAGTTATGAACTAAATGGTTTCTTTACATAAGTTGCCATTGTTACAGTCGTATACCGGGGGCAGGCACGATGATACTTCATGAACAAGGAATTCAAAGAAAAATTACGAAAATTACGAAACATTACGAAAATATCCTGAACCGAACTCAGACACCTTCAGCATGGATTTGCTTTGTAGCCACCTACTAACGAAGGCTATGAAAGGTTTTCACTATGTTTTGTTTTTATTATTGCAAAGTAATTATTTATGCTGTTGTAGCATTTATATGAAGTATGTTTTTATTCCCAGGAAGTCGAGAAATTTCCCAACATGAAATGATCCTATGTCAGAATGTCGGAATCAACCTTGATATGTCTGAATTACCAATCCTGCACTTCGCTCACTAGTCTGCCTAGAAATCTCAATATTACCATGTATTGCACCATATATTTTGCTCCTTCATGATGTACAGTATCTTCCAATATTTTTTAAATATTTATATCAAGTACCGTAATTTCGGGTGAAATTGATTATTTTCAGCATTTTCTATAATTTTAGCAGTGCTAAAAACTGAATGCGGGAAAAAAGTACTGCGGTAAACCCAATTAACTCATGTAGTGGTAAAAATAATAATTAAAATTAAATATCGGTAGATCCCATTTCGTTTCGATTCCATTCTTGCTGAATATGGTGGGTTATTTGATTGACAATATTAAGTTCAATTTGTTCTTCGTCACAGACTATCAGTATAATAATGAGCAACAAATATCATACACTGAAATGAATTTTATTGCAGAAACTACTGAATCCATGGTAAAACAAAGAACTTCACCAACGATTTTCAACCGACTATTAAATCTGTTAACTCTTATTCGGTTTATTTAACCAGAGTTGCAGTATTTATGACTAGAAACAAACTTGATTGAACCACACTGAGCTGTATGGTAGGCGTCACGGATTGAAATGCTTTTTAGTGAATGCTACTATGGACATGGTCACATTTACTGCACTGCTCAGGATTTTTACCAGATTACAGTAAACTAAACAGATTTTAGTAGTCGGTTGAAAATCGTTGGTGAAGTTCTTAATCCTACCTAATTCTAGTGATAACGTCCGCGTCTACAAAGTAAAGCCATGCTGAAGATGTCTGAGTTCGATTCCCGGTCGGTCAAGGATCTATTCGTAACGGGAATAATATTGACTTCGTTGGGCATAAAGTATGTTTGTGACTACCACAGAATACACGAAAACGAAAATGGCAGCTTATGCATAGAAAGCTCTCAGTTAATAACTGTGCATGTGCTCATATGAATATTGCTGAGAATATATAGCTGAGAACAGGCTCTGTCCCAGTGGAAACGTAATACCAAGAAGAAGGAGCTATTCAGCACATTCAGAAAATCCTTTAAACTTTCTGTAACCTCATGTTAACAGGTTCAAAATCAATGAGTTTATTTTGTTTTTTGAACAATTTCGAGGAGGGGCGAAAATTAATGCACGCACCACTGGAAGAACTTTACAGGTAATTTCGCCAGGAGCGAAGATTAGAGTCGTACGAAAACGTGCTTTAGTTTTCGCCAACCTGAAAAAATAGTTTAAAACTGATTATAATTGCTGGAATAGTTGAAAAAATCTATCGTGTCTCTTGCTGATGCATATCTTATCATAACTATTTATTTTTTACAGATAATATAGTTAATTTAATATGTTTTCCTTGCCTTTCAAAATAGACGCTTTTTTCATTGAACGAAAAAAAAAACAGCGTATCATCTCTACAACATTTTTATATGCGTTGATTTGGCGGTTGAGAAGATTGCTTTTATTAGTAACATTTGGAAACTGTACATTTTATTTTGATCTTTTATGTAAGTTAAAAAATAAAACATTTTTATTTTATTACAATCCAGTACAAGCTAATGTTCTATCAAGGGGGCGAAAACTAGGGAGGGGGCGAAGATTAATGCATCTACCCTATAATGATTCATTACGCAACTAAAAACAGATGCTTAATAAGAAAGCGTTGCGTAATGAATCATTACAGCACTGATTTCAGTTGCGTAATGACTATTCCCGCACTGCATACATCAGTGCAGGAAAGTAGGCCGTTTCGAGGGGACGCCATTTGACATAAAGTCATTTAGCATAAATCCGTTTGGCATAATGGACGTTTGGCATAATCATTGAAAACTGAGTTGCTGTGTATTTGGCATTACGATTACTAACATTCTCATATGTGATTTTCCCTTCTTTTGGTTATAGGCTGTTCTTTCTCATTACGTTGTTAAACTAGTGGTTTGCATTGTAACTACTAACATTTTCATTGACAATTTTGCCTTCGTTGGCATTATAACTACTAACATTTTCATCAATGATTTTCCCTTTTTTTGATCACCAGATCTTCTCTTATGTAGCACTGTTTAAATTTCTAATTTCTTTTCTTTTATGCCAAACGTCCATAATGCCAAATGACCATTATGCCAAACGATTTTATGCCAAATGACTTTATACCAAACGGGGTAGCCCCGGCCGTTTCATGACAGATTGGCGTGATGAAAAACAGCCTATTACGATGAGAAATTGCTAAAATTCATTTTTTGCAATTTCTCATCGTAATATGCTGTTTTTCATCACGCCAATATGTCATGGAGCAGCCTACTTTCCTGCACTGAAGTATGCAGTGCGGGAATAGCCATTACCTAACTGAAACCAGTGCTGTAATGATTCATTACGCAACGCTTTCTCATTACGCAACTGTTTTTAATTGCCTAATGAATCATAACACAACAATTTCCCAGAAATTGTAAAATGATGGTGAATGCATTCCGATTTAATTTCTGATACCCTCAAGTGGTCTTCTACGAAATTGCAAAAAATGTTGTACGTAACTCGTTGCAGAACTGGATTTTTACAGCACTCGTCGTAGGTAATTATCCTACTCGGCAAGCCTCGTAGGATAAATTTACGACTCGTTCTGTAAAAATCATCATACTGCAACTTGTTCCGTAAAGTCCTATTATCATCGCTCTCTGTTTGGGGCTTTCGTTCGCTGCCTTTATTTATTAAGCTTGTTCCAACTTGCGATACATTGCCGATCATGGACCGCTATAGCTGAGATGTTTTTCTTCGCTCCAAAGGTGGGCGAAAATTAATCTAGGGGTCGTAACTACCTTCTTCTTCTTCTTTTCTGGCGTTACGTCCCCACTGGGACAGAGCCTGCTTCTCAGCTTAGTGTTCTTATGAGCACTTCCACAGTTATTAACTGAGAGCTTACTATGCCAATGACCATTTTTGCATGCGTATATCGTGTGGCAGGTACGAAGATACTCTATGCCCTGGGAAGTCGAGAAAATTTCCAACCCGGAAAGATCCTCGACCGGTGGGATTCGAACCCACGACCCTCAGCTTGGTCTTGCTGAATAGCTGCACGTTTACCGCTACGGCTATTTGGGCCCCACAACTACCGTCAACTCAATATATTCATTTCAAAAATAAGACACGGACACCGTCTTTAGCAATTTAGCTGCATAGACTGTAACTTAACACTAAACAACGGACAAGCATGCTCCAGTGGTGCAGCCTAGAACCATTCCTGATGAAAAGTTCCAATTGCTGAAGCGGGAATCGAACCCACACTCTATGACACGATGCGCTTGAATGCCAAACGACACTAACCGCACGGCCACGAAACCCACAATTTCGCGTCATAAAATGGGCGAATTATAGCATAGTTACCCTAGTCTATAGAAATACCACTTGATGTTTGGCAACTATTATGAAACGATATCTAAACCCAAGACTGGAATCACTTGTCTGATTTAATGTGCAATTGTTATGGCATAGTTTGCTAACAATTGAAAAAAATATTAAATCATGTTTAATCTTGGAGGCAAACTAAGAGAGAATCAATCATTTTGACAATCTCTAATGGACTCTCCGTTCGAAAACTGTTCACAAAAATCAAACCACTCACCTTTCCAGAGGTTCCAGTCACCACATATCGGCCGGTAGGGTCCCATTCCACCTCCGAAGCACGGAAGTGATCGCCGCTCTTCATGATGGTAAAGTCGTTGGTATCCACAAACTCAAACGATCCAGCCTGGAGGTTTGCCAACACAATAAACTGCCCCCGCGGGGACCAGAACAGATGACTGCAAATCTTTTTCTCCAATTTCTTCAACATTGTAGGTTCTTGTCCCTTTTTGGCCTCATAGAAGCTGACATTTGCGGACGCTGGATCGCCATGGATAATGGCAAACTTAGATCCAACTGGTTCCCAAGCAAACGCCAGGATAGTCTCCTTTACCTCTACCGAGTCCACGGGAATGTCCTTCTCTCGCATGTGGAAGATTTCAAAGTTGTAGAACATACCAAGGAACTTAACATCGGCGTCCTTCTTATCTTTCTTAGACTTAGAGTAACGATCGACCTTCACACAGAGGTAATCTCCTGATTTTTGCCAATGAATCTTACAATCAGCTACGTTGAATAAATTCTTATTACGGATTTCGTTTTTCCTAGGTATTTCCAACAGAGTCACACGAGCGGGAGCCTCCAGATCTTCGGACATCCAGTAGGCAATAATGTTATCCGTTGGAGACCAACTGAAGTTGCGAATGCCTTGGACCTTAATAGATTTCTTATCCAAAAGATAGAAAGTCGACGTTTCATACACATGAATTGCATTGTCACCCATCCGGGCCACGTATTTATCGTCGTGGGACCAACGGAACATCGACATGTTGGAAGTGCCGTCCGAGATGAAGGAACGTTTTTCCGTTCCGGTCCGAATGTCCCAGATGATGATCTTCTGGCCGTTTGGACCGTAGGTCACCAAATACTGTTCACAGGGAGAAAAGTCCACATATTGAGTTCCAGAGTGCGGGAATTTGTTGATTTTGGTGAAATTGGAACCACCCCAAATAACGACACCTTGCTTGTGGAACGTCACGATGTACGTTCCCAGGGGAGAC
Organism: Aedes aegypti; assembly: GCF_002204515.2. Classification (NCBI taxonomy): domain Eukaryota; kingdom Metazoa; phylum Arthropoda; class Insecta; order Diptera; family Culicidae; genus Aedes; species Aedes aegypti. Next base: position 255,432,741 of record NC_035109.1, on the reverse strand, counting down.
CACTTGACGTATGTTTCCGTGAAACGCTGAAAAAGAGGAAAAGATAAATGTTACATTCATAACACAACGCACAAAATGTAAACCAAATTCTGTCTTAGAACCTAAAAGTACACACCCGTTTGTAACTTTTGTTTGTTTGTAAGTTTTGTAACAAAAAAAAAAAACTTTTGTTCAAAATTTACAGCCTTACACTCTGTGTGTGTAGTTTAGGTGTGCACTTTCCGAATCTGAAGTCATAAACAACATTTTACATTCGATGATCTTGAAAATGTTGCAATGCCATTTCACATATTACTGGTGATCAAAGTACTTACATCACGAGTCAGCAGTTCCACGGGTTCGGGTTGGGTGTTTTGCCAAAACTGGACCTGCACCGCTCCCGGCGAAGATTCGGCTATCACACAGAACTGATCCTGTGCGTCCGGTTCAGTCATGAAGTTATAAAGATCGTTTTGCATCTTGTAGGGCTGCGGTTCCGGAGGGCTCCATTCTTTGGGAATGTCCGAGTATTTTTGGAAATCGGAAAACAAATTTACCAGCAACGTATGCGACTTGTCCAGACGATAGTTGTTGAATGCCTTCACGGCTTCTTCGGCCATCTCCGGATTCTTAAACTCAATGAAGGCGTAACCTCGGGTGTTCTCCTCATCATCCTTGGGGTAGTGAATGTTGACAATCGTTCCGGCCGTCTTGAACAGTTTCTCCAATACTCCTTGCAGCTTATGGAATCGGGCCGGTCCAACAACCGGAATATTATCCACGACAATAACATTTTCTACGCCGTCCGATTCGCAAGGTTTTTGCTTCAGAAAATCACCAAGCAATTCTGGAACAATTCAAAAAACCATATCACTTTCTGCTACGTGGACACTTCAAGCGGCTTTTCCCCCTATAAATCAAGCTTATGCCTGATGACAAGCCGCTAAGAATAAGAAGACATCCCATCCCATGGCTCCTCAAAGCAGCTTACCTTCGTCAGAGACGTCGTCCACAAAACCCTCCGGATCATCGAAATTGGGCTCCTCGTCGTAGTCCTGATCGTCACCCCCATCACTGTCGTAGTTTTCGCCTTTCTTTTTGGCCATTTCTGGGCACGTTTCAGAGCTTTTTGCAGGGTAAAATTGAGTTTTCTGATAGAACTAGCGAAAATTTCACAAATTTTGACACCTCTGCACCGGAAAAGAATGAAATTGGAAGTTTCGTCCGGAAAGGTTGGTAGCGCTGGCGTTTGACATTCCCTCGCCGCGACGCGGCAGCATGTCATCGCGCGGGCAAAAAATCTCGATCAACACTTGAAAAAGGCGAGATATCTGCACGGAAATAGAAAATCTAAATGCATTTAGAAAGATCCCAAGTAATGGTTGGTATCCACTTCGTAAGTACTGTGTAAGGGCCCATTCACAAATTTCATAACGCTGGAGGGGGTGGGTGGGTGTCCAAACGATGTTACGGCCCATACAAAAACTGAATAATATTCATACAAAAAGCGTTACAAAGGGGTGGGTGGGTGTCCAAAATAGCCAATTTTAGCGTTATGAAATAAATGAATGAGCCCCAAAAGGATAGGACAAGTAATGACCAAGAAATACTTCAGCTGTCCAAATTACTTGAGCTGTATTCAGTTCACAAGTAGAGCTGATTTCGTAACATTGGTAACGCCTGCCGTACAAATCAAATGGAGCTGTCACTATTCCGTACGGAAAAATGTGCCGCTCAATTATTCCGCAAGTAAAAGTGACACTTCGCTCATTCTGGATCAGCTGTCAAAATTACTTTGGTAATTAGTAGCAAATTGTACTTGACCGCTCTACTTAGGATGTGGATACCAGGCTTAACCAGGGGGTGGGTGGGTGTCCTCGAGCTGTTACGGCTCATACAAAATTTGTAAAATTTTCATACAAAAAGCGTTACAAGGGGGTGGGTGGGTTCGAAAATAGCCATTTTTAGCGTTATGAAATTTGTGAATAAACCCATGGAGCATTATATCATTGCATATATTGTGTATTTCTTTCACTACTGGAATGCGAAGTGCGGCCACTGACTAAACTGACGTGACTCTCGATTGCAGACGGTAACCGAAAATATGCAACGGTCAATTCAAATGATGAGTGGTCGCAAATGTCAAACTGATGCAACGTCAATAGTAGGGGCGGTCCATTTATTACGTAAGACAATTTTTGGGATTTTCCAAACCCCCCTCCCCCCCATGGTAAGACTTTTTGTATGAAAATAAAAAATAAATTGCATGGCGCGTAACAAATCCCAAACCCCCCCTCCCCCCATAAACCCTTACGTAATTAATGTACGGCCCCGTACGAAGGTGACATTTATACAACGAGCATCTTCATCAGTCAAACCAAACAATACACACTGGTTTCAAACTAGTAAGGTATGAGTAAAATACTAAATCTAAAATAAACTAAATCAATTTCGTATGATGCATTTTAGTTTTGTCAAAACTATCGACAATCACATACCCGAACATGTGTAGTTTTTCCTCGGAGTGCTAAAGATTTGTCCGTCAAAGTGTTTCTTTACAAAAACCACCAGGTGGAGTTAGTGTTCCAACGTATTTTCAATCAAATATTTGGCTATTATTCATGAAGCAAAATGCTCTAGCCACCACGTCAGTTTAGACAGTGGTGCGGCCTCATAAGTGCGAAGGTGAGAATAAAAGTGCGGAATTGCATTCAATCCTGTCGGTGTCTTCAGAGCACTTATTCTTTGATTTACAAAGAATAAGTCCCCCATAGACACCTACCCGATTTGATGCTATTGGGCACTTTTATTAGCGTTTCCGCACTTGTAAAAACTTCTGCGATAGTCCAGTGGTGAAAGAAATGCGCAATATAATGCAGCTGCATTGCCGTAAGCCTACACGGAGACGGAATTCAACTCAATTTTGGGTTGTTTCAACGCAATTCCGTAGTTGAGCCCAATAACTTAATTTTGGCTAAATTTCCAAGGTCCCCACTGGGTAGTTTGGCTTTAATTCCATTAGAAAAATATACTTAATTTTGGGTTGATTTAACGCAAAATTGAGTTCTTTCGACCCAAACATAAGAAAAGTTGCATTTACCCAAATTTGGCTTATTGGGCCAAAGTACCCCCATTGGGTAGATGCAGCTCTCTCTATTTTTGACAACATTCGTGTGGCAGAAAGAGAAAACCGAGAGATTTTGGGTTGAAACTATAATCGATATACCTAATTTTAGGTAAAGTAAACTCAAAAATTAGGTAAAAATATTTCTCCGTGCATCATTAAAGTAGTTTAAAAGTAGAAAAGGGCACTTTTACAGTTGAACTAATGCGAAAAGGACAATAAAGCAATGAAGCAATTTATAAAGTAATAATAATGCAGCAGTACAAATCTCGCATAACTTCTGATCTCGCCCTAAAAGCCATTGGTAACCATGTGTGTAGCTCGTTGTTTCTGAGCATTTGAATGGATTTTCATGTTATTTAACAACACTATGTGGAAGAAAGGATCATTATCTACCTGCCCGTGATGTTGGTTTGGATGCTTATTCTTTCATTAGCTCAGAAACAACGAGCTACACATGTGGCTACCAATGGCTTTTAGGGCGTTATCTCAGAGTATGCGAGAAATTATAAAGTGATGTTAGTGCATTGATACAATAGGGTCCTAAAATGGTTAACGAAAATTTGTTTTTATTTAATAACACGAAATAGCATGTTACTGCAACTACTTTAGCAATTTTTCCCGCTCAAATAACGACTATATCATATTTAAACATTAATTTAAAAATTGAGTCCATAAATGAACCTTGACACTTCTGATCATGTTTGACACTGGGGATGTTCCTATCTGACATTTCGGAAGGGACACGGAAAACAAAATACACCCAAAATTTGAGTAAAAGCCAATGGGTGTGACAAAATCGAACAAAAACATAAAAAAATGTTTTTTGGCTTAAACAAACGAAAAACATTAAAAATTGAGTAAACACGTGTTTTTAGCCTAAACTTAAGGGTTTGGCACTGAAATTGGGACAGGGCTTTAGGACCCTATTGTAATGTTGGGTTAATGCTTCATTGATTGAAAGCTCTTGAAATTTGTCGAATAAAAGCAATGTTGCATCAATATTGTTGATATGCAGTAGAATACGTGCAATGTTATAATGCTTGTGGTTTCTTGGGATGGCGTCTTCGGCAACCCTGTTTAAATATTTACTATTTATGAGCCTCTGTACGTGCCATAAATTCCTTTGTTCTTTTGACTATTACTGTGCGCCGTGTGTTGGTGCTGTCTCGCTCTCTCTCACGGGCAATTTGAGAACAGAGCGCACAGTAGAAGTCAAACGTTTTATCACAGACAAACAGACGTAACACTCTAATTATTTCCATCGTACAGCAGAATAGCATCCAATTCTATTATTTGGTAGTTGGACGACTGGCCACTCGTGGTTCTCGCATCACTTTTGTTCGAGTTTGACGTTTGCTCACTACCGCCACTTAGTTCACGGTTGGCCAAATAAAATATTTTTAGCATTGGGCGTAAATGTTCACGTGACTATGTTTTAAATTGATAATCTTCGATAATCTGGTGGTGAACAGTGCATCGACATTACCTTCACGGTTGTTTGAGAATACCCTTAAATGGGTAAAAATTTACCCATTTCCGCTAGAAGTGCCTCTCCACATTGAAAGAGTAAACACGGTTTACTCTTTAAGGTCGGTTTGCTACTGACAAGAAAAGGAATCGCCTATCTCGATGCGTGGAAAATTTCGATGGCGATCGCTAACGGCTCAAAACGAATCTATATCGATCGCTATCGAAAATCACTGACTGGTTGACCGAGTTATTGTGCATCCTGATAAAATTCAGAAAAAGAACTTCGCTCAATTTCCTCTTCTTTATCAACGAACTTAAGGTAACACACGATAGACTCATCGTGGCATCCGTGAAAAATCTATGTTCAAACTATCGTTGAAAAGAAAATATTTCTGTTTTATATCATATCGATCATTCGGTGATCTATCGGGTCATATGCTTGCTGATAACAGGCATGTTGATATACTTTCAGTTCATCTCTGTCCGGTAGAACCGATATCACATCCCCAAAACTACAAAATTGATCATCGTTTATGGATAGCAAACAGTTGCACCTTAAGCACCGCCAACACATTTTCAATCGGAAGGATTTCGGCGCGCTCGAATTGACAAATCCTCCGTTGTGGTGAAACTTCTTCCGTCGACGTGATGGTGGACTGTTTTCAAAAACAGTCGAGATAAAAGCCGAGCCGGCAGAGCAATGACAGTTAGTTCGTTCAAAACTTCGCTTCGGAAGTCCAACCGGCGAACTCCAGATTGGTGCTGCGAAGTCAATAGCTTTAACGGGTAAAAGCGGTTTCAGTCACATGATGGGTAAATTTTTACCCTTTTTGTAAATCTCGCTTGCGGTTCAAAAAGGGTAAAAATTTACCCATTTTTTAGAAGGGGAATGCAAATTGTCATAACCTCAACTTTATTAATGTGTTGTAAAAAATGTGTAAAATAAAATTGCCACATAAATACTTTTTTATTACAAAAAAAGAAACATAATGTTACATATATAAAGAATTGAAACATAAATTTTTTAGCTCCTCCATTCTGTCAGTTGAGTAAGTTTTGCTGCTGCCAGCCGAAGCAGGAACATCAGGAAAATCTGAAATATATGTGTAGTTTGAAATCAATATACATTCATTAAACATTGTTGTATAAGCCAATAACTTACCTCCTTTTTTGAACGTTGTATTTACAAAAAAAAGGAAAGTTGAACTAAAGGAAGCAAAATTATATTTAATCTTCGGAACTACGCACAACACAGCTGCATCTATGGAATGTTTTTTTTTTAACTATTTTTCACCCATAAATGAGTTTTTAAATACCCATTTTTAATCTGCAATAGCTAAACTATAATGGGTGTTTATTTACCCGTTTTTCATTCCTGAATTCACCCATTTTTTGACAGAAGTGTGTGCTTTTTGAGAATGGGTAATTTTTTACCCATTAAAGGGTATTCGCAAACCACCGTGTTTGGCCTCAGACCCTTAAGGCCCAAACGCAATGATAGCGGAACGGCAACGGAATGCGGAACCGGTTCGCCAGCATGTATTACAACATCTCGACTGAGCTGACAACGAATGAAATTAGATCAACTCTGAGTCGACAAGCTGATTATAGTTCATGCTGGCGAACCGGTTCCGCATTCCGTTGCCGTTCCGCTATCATTGCGTTTGGGCCTTTAGGGCTCATTCATACACTGATAGAAAAATAGTGGTACGCTCAAATATACAAACATTCTTATTTTTACTATGCCATAAAATAGTCACCATAACCATTTTTGTCGATACATATTTGTTACTTAATGTTTATCTAGTTGCTTAGAAGTGGAACTGCTGAGGTAAGTAAATACGCAATTATTTTAAGAACTGTGCGCCACTAATAATAATCAATTCCTGCTAGATTTAACAGGTGTTATTACCAACTCAACATTGACGATTCCAAGAACAAAACCATGTCGGAGTGCATGGCGTAATTCACCCCACGCAGGACGACTCACTGAGGGCATTCAAACCGGAGAATGGTTTCATAACGGCCGCGCATGATTGTAGGGAAACGATCTACAATTACGAATGGCCGCGACGTGATCCACGCCAATGACATCCCGGTCGCACCTCAGGTAGGGACTTTGATTTGTGTGTTGGAAAATTATGTTATTTCAAAAACAGGCTTCTTGACATTTTGTTCAACAGGACATGGGGGCAAACCTGAGCTAGGAGAACATCGTTTCGAACGCCAACCTGATTGAAATGAACTCCCGCACTAACTGGGCGAGCTACCAAACCCAGCTAACCCCGTTACCGCCAATCAAAGACAATGCCTTTGCTCCAAGGGGATTTTAGGGCATACTCCCTCACCATAAGAAGCTTCCGGAAACTGTGCCATCCAGTCTAGAAAAAGAGTTTCTATCGACTTTCGTGTAAAAGAGCCTATATCAACAGGAACATGTAAGATATGTTTAGATAATCCTACGAATGCATCTAAAATATATCAAACTTTCGTCACGCAGCAATATCTGCACGAATTTTATCTTTTTAGATCAAAACTGACCGCAAGAATAGAATCCATGATTGTCACGAGCAAGCCATCAAGAAACCGCTAAACCAACGATGACAATAATCGCTTTGGATCCAGAATCATGATTCATATGATTCATGTATTGTAAACGATAATTCGAATAAAAAATATCAATGCTGATAATACGGTTTTTCATCTTTCAAGAATGTAAACATGACAAATCCTAAAGCGGCGACCAACCAACCACACCAATATTATATGAAACCATTGTGATGATTAAACGAACTATGTTGTATACTTATGTTACCCATGCGCATAGTAGGAGAAACTATGAAATGAGGTTGAACAATACCATGGAAATGTAAACAAAAATGACGTTATGAATTTAACCCTGCGCATGGTAGACTCAAGCACGAATTATTTTCGGTTGAAATCAAGTGGTAAAAGTGTTTTAATTTTACCCCTGATATGGTTTCCATTACCATGCGATTTTTATCAGTGTAAGGACACCCACCCACCCCCTTCAGCGTTATGAAATTTGTGAATGGGCCCTTTGGCGACGGTTTCACTGGCGACGATTACAAATCGTTGTGACCGATAGGGTGCAAAATTTACAATATTTCATAACGCTGAAATTGGCCATTTTGGACACCCACCCACCCCTTCGTTACGCTTTTCGTATGAATATCATTCAGTTTTTGTATGGGCCGTAACATCGTGAGGACACCCACCCACCTCCTCCAGCGTTATGAAATTTGTGAATGGGCCCTTATCTCCCCGGTACCACCTTACGGTATTTCATGTAGCAGAAGTAGCCTAGACAAACTGCTTCTCCTAGCCGACTTAAACAATGTTACAAGGGACCAGCCTCGGCAGGGCTAATCCTCTTCAGTCAACTCTTGGTCGGCGCGCCATAGGCGCTGCAATTCTAACATAATGTAAGTGACAGCCGTGGATACTGCATTCCAGCACTCGGCATCCGCACACATTCTCTCTATAATATTGTCGGGGGACGTGTTCCCTCCGCATGTAGTGAGCATGCGACCTCTCACAACAATGAAATGGGGGCAATTGAACACGACATGCTCCGCTGTTTCCTCCACACCAGCACAATTGGGGCACGCAGGAGATTCTGAGTGGCCGAACCTATGCAGGTACTGTCTATAGCAACCATGTCCTGACAGAAACTGCGTCAGGTGGAAGTTCACTTCCTCATGGTTTTTACCATACCAATCTGACATCTGAGCCGATGCCGATGGGTCCATCTACCCTTAGTAGAGTTATCCCATTCCTGCTGCCAGCTTCTAAGGGTTTGTTCACAAATTTCATAACGCTAAAAAATGGCCATTTTCGACACCCACCCACCCCCTCGAAACGCTTTTTGTATAAATATTTTACAAATTTTGTATGGGCCGTAACAGCACTAGGACACCCACCCACCCCCTTCAGCGTTATGAAATTTGTGGATGGGCCCTAAGCGTTTCCTCTTTACACGTGTCGCGGACTTCTCTGGTACCCCTTTGGTTGAAGCATTGAACAACTTCCTTGATGATGAGCCCAATGGGCGTCATCCCGGCTATGATGCACACGGCCTCTTTGGGTTTGTTCACACATATTGTTGCAGACGCTGCAATAAACGATTTTAGAAATAACAGACATATTGGAAAATCCATTGCAACAGAAAAACCCTTTGTTCAGAAAAACGTAGCGATTGTAAAATCATTAGATGAAAAGAATTTCTACCCCTTAATGAGCGTGGCCAAAATCCCCGAGCAATAAAATCATCCCTCAAATCAGGTAACGCACGCATCTCGGTTTTAAACAAAAGAGCAATTATCTATTCCATGCGCAAGGGTAGTTTGAAAGAGAGAAACCCAAAAGGTAGAATAATAAAACATAGACAGTAGCCGAGAAGGGCGCCGCGACCAAGAGGGCCAACCGTTTTTTGTGCTCAGGTAATCGTAGGTAAATTTAGTCGTAAGTAATTTCTTGTATATATATCTCATACATTTTTGAAAATATATGTCATTCATAGTTTAGCGATCACACGCTGTAGTTTTTATTCGTTGGCTTTCTCGACAATACCTTGGTCGAACTCACATCCGAACGCTTTGTTTTCAGTACTGTCTTAGAATTTTGGAATAGCTTCTCGAATGAGTGGAAGGACTAGCCAAAGATCAAGCTTTACTTGAAATCATTGCCATATTCTCAGACCCTTTAACCCCGGAGCCCACATTTGGTGGCTCCAGAGAGGAAGGTATAAGAGTTAGCCATTTATTAACGAATAAGATTCGCATACGGATTTACTCGTATTTACGTATCAAAATGTCGAAGCTGGTAAAGAACCCAAACGGGCACTGTAAGTTGTGCACCAACAAGGACAGTATGGACAACATGGTGGAATGTGACGATTGTGATCGCTGGTATCACCTCTCCTGCGCCAAACTGGATCGATCACCTACGGCAGAGGAATCCTGGATATGCGAGCACTGTGCCGATATCCAAAGGAAATGGTATAAGCAAGGCGCTGCTGCCATCGAGAAGAAAATTGCCACTCAAAAACAAACCGAGAACAAGAGCCCCAATTCCAACGAGCAAATCCTACAAGAATTGACCAATGCAATCACCAGTGCATTCAAACAGGTCAAAGTAGAACCAGAAGAACGCACTCCAGTCAACCAGGCCAATGATTGGACCATTTATTTGAAAAGACAGGCTTTGATAAGCCTGCCTAAGTTTAATGGTTCATCAAAGGAATGGCCTAAGTTCGAAAAAATCTTTAATGATACCACCCAGGAAGGAAATTTCAGCCCATTGGAAAATTTAAATAGACTCCAACAGTCGCTTGAAGGAATTGCAGCAAGATGCGTAAGCCAATTAATGATGGATGCTGGGAATATCCCACAAATAATGGAGCGATTAAAGCTGAATTTTGGACGTCCGGAAATAATCTACAATGAACTTGTGACAGAGTTGTCCAAGATTCGAAAGGAGAACCGAATGGCTGTGGTGGATATTTCAGAGGCACTCGGTAATCTGGTTAGCAACCTGGAGCTAATCAATTTTCAAGATTACCTACGAGACCCCAGACTCGTCAATGAAACGGTTCAAAAGTTACCGTATAATCTCCAAGTAAAGTGGGCCGAAGAAAGGCAAGCAAATGGCCCAGTCGCAACATTAAAGGAGTTATACACATTCCTAACTCCACATGCAAAGATAAGTCGCATAATGCAGAATGCCGCAACTCCAGCCCCACGAAAGACGATTAATATACATCATGATATACGTCAACAAGACCGTCAACATGATAATCACTCAAGAGGTCCACAATGTGGAAATTGCTCAGGCGGTCATAGGATTACTGACTGCCAATTATTCAGAGACATGGATACTAAAAAGCGCAATGAAGTTGTGAGAACAAATAAGCTGTGCATAGGATGTCTCAGCCCATTTCACTTCTTCAAGAATTCTCGCGTAACTTTTCAAAACGGCCTATCTAACAATTCACACATTTCGAGTAAATCGAGCTTGAAGGTTGTGAAAATATATTTTGAAACTGTATCAAAATGAAACAATTTTTCCCCACTGTGTTGCTTGTAGAGGGAAGCAGTGTAATAGAGTTCAACGTAAGAAATGAAATTTTGTCAATTTATTTGGAAATTACACTGAAATCTATAAAAACATCAGATAGGACGTTTTGACCAAAAATATGTACATAGGATAAATCACATAGGTCGTTCTGTTTCAACAATTGTTACATTGGACATTCACTTCGGTCATTTTGTTTCAGTTATAGTAACATAGGACATTTTGATTTGAGCACACAGCAAGCATGTTTTATTTCATTTTGTATCCACGTGCGTTGAACTGCTTCAACATTCAAGTTGAACTGCTCATTTTATTGCGGTGTGATAATCGCAGGCACCAGCTGTGCTTTGTTTTGATTCATTCAATGCCACGACGTCACTTTTTCCCCTCCGTCTGTGTGTCCTATGTAACAACAGAAGGAGGGAAAACGTTGAGCTGTACATGGGACTTTTTGCTTTCTCGCTGTTTCTCTCTCAATCTTCTCCCCGTTTCAATGCTGGTTTCGCCCACACTTGTTCGTGTGTGAGTTACCCACTGCACGATGGGTGGTGACGACTGTGTTGCATTCGGCACCAGCCGTCGGCGCAAACAAGAAATAGCGGTGGGAAATGATGACGATGACGGCGCCGTCGATTGTGTTGTAGGAAACCAATGCCAAACAAATACATACACCTTCTCCGTTCTTCGGTGAATGATTGCTCTGCAAAACCTATATGTGCGCAAGTCGCGCATGCACGTTGCTCGTGTTGCTGCCGTGCCAAAATACAGTTTTGTGTACCTCGTTCTCTTTTTGTTATTAATATTAATATTATTATTAATATTTGAGCGTATTCAATATTGCGAGGCAGGGCGACTCTGAAAATATCGACATTTTGTTGCGGTGTGCTAATTGGAGACACCAGCTATGCTTTGTTTTGATTCATTCAATCCCACGACGTAATTTCTTCCCCTCCGTCTATGTGTCCTATGTAACAACAGAAGGAAGGGAAACGTTGAGCTGTATGTAGGACATTTTGCTCTCTCACTGATTCTCCCTCAATTTTCCCCCCGTTTTTATGACGGCTTCGCCCACATGATCATGTGTGAGTTTCCCACTGCATGACATGGTGTTGGTGACGGCTGTGTTGCAATCAGCACCAGCCGTCGGTTGAAACAAGCAATTGCGGTGGGGAATGATGACGATGACGACGCCGTCCATCTTGTTGTAGGAACTTGAGAAAGGAGCCCACGCCTAACAACATACAGCTTCTCCTCTCTTCGGTGATTGATTGCTCTGAAAATATGTGTGAGCAAGTCGCGCATGTACGTTGCTCGTGTTGCTGCCGGGAAGCATATTTATACGCTTAATCGATCATGCATCTGAATCAGATTGATACAATGACATCATGATGCTCAAACTTGTGCTCAATATCATTCCCCTATATGCATGCAATGTGCTAATAATATGAAAAGAGAAGTTGCTGATCCAATCCATCGAAACGGTAAAACATGGTTTGGCAAAAAGACCAAAATACCGTTTTGTGTAACTCATTCTCTTTTTGTCACTTGAGCGTTTTCAATTTTGCGAGGCAGTGCGACTCTGAAAATATCGACTGAAATGATTGAGAAGCAGTTATTATGGCATTCTATACATCTAAGTAGTGTCTCAGACACGCTTCTACAAATCATTCTACCTTTTAAACTCCATTTCAAAGCTTAATTCAGGAATGTCCAATGTAACATTAGAATCGTGTTTATTCATAAATGTTACATGGGACATGTGGTTGGTTCTCTGATCAAAGGTCCAATGTAACAATTGATTAAAAGCGATGCAGTTTTGAACATTGGTCATTTTGTTAAGCTTTTAACAGATTAATTTTTTGTTAATATATCAGAACGAGTGTTCTAGTGTGCTGCTAAGTGGTGCAACGCAAATGATTTGCAATGATAATCTCGATTTGTTTACATTTGTTACTTAGGACGTTTTGAAAAGTTACGCGAGAATTGTAATCGTTCACGCAGGTGTGGTTTAAACGGTTGCAATAAAAATCATCATTCGTGGCTCCACGATAAACAAGAGACCAGGAAGCCACCTACTGTGCCACCCACCGAGAAAAAGGATAATGATCAAAAGCCACTAACGACGACTACTCAAAATGATGAAAAATTAGTTGGTCATCATCGAATTAAACGCAGCAAAATTCTTTACCAAAAAATTCCTGTGACCCTAAAGAATGGATCAAAATCTGTGGATACGTATGCTTTTCTCGACGCAGGATCGTCTGCCACATTAGTCGATAGAAGCATCGTCGATACTTTGGAATTGGAAGGAAGAAATGATCCTCTACATCTCACGTGGACTCAAGATATAAGTAAAGATGAGGATAATAGTATGAACGTGGAACTTCAAATAAGTGGATCATCAAAAAAGTTGTATACTATCAAGAACGTAAGAACGATGAAGAACTTGCAGTTGCCAAGACAAACAGTTGATTTCGAAAAATTGAAGCAAAAATTTTCTTATTTTAAAGATTTGCCAATCACAAGTTTTACAAACGAGCGTCCAATGATTCTTATTGGGATTGAACACAGTCATCTGTTGATTCCTTTAGAAAGACGAATGAGGAAATGGAACGAACCGATTGCTGTCAAGTCTAAATTAGGATGGTTCCTGTTTGGCAATATATCTGCATCCGTTCAGCACGAGTATGCAATGATACACCACGAAGAAGAAATGACAAAACTAATGAAATCATATTTTTCAACCGAAGATTTTGGAGTTAAGATATCTGAGAATTCTCTAAAATCCGAAGAGGAAAAACGAGTTGTCAACATCATGGAAAAAACCGTTAAATACACTGATGGCAGATACGAGGTTGGTTTGCTGTGGAAAGATGACGATATAAAATTCCCAGAAAGCTACGGCAACGCGTACAAGCGTTTGATAATGATGGAGAAAAAACTGGAGAAGGATCCTCAGCTTAAAGAGTAAGCGTTGAAAACATTCAAAGAATATCAAACGAAGGGATATCTACGAAAACTAACATCTGAAGAGGTAAAAAAGACAACAGAACGTACTTACTATCTACCGCACTTCGTAGTTGTCAACAAGAATAAGGCGAAACCACGATTAGTTTTCGATGCAGCAGCAAAAATCGCTGACAAATCTTTCAATTCAGAGCTACTGTCAGGACCTGATATCAATGAGCCGATACACGGAGTAGCATTGCGTTTTCGAGAAAACAGGATAGCAGTTAGCGGTGATATACAGGAGATTTTTCACCAAACAAGGATAACCGCAGCGGATCAAGATTCTCAACGAATTTTATGGAGAGACTGCAACACTGATAAACCTGCGGAAGTGTATGTGCTGCAAGTAATGTCATTTGGAGCAACGTGTTCTCCATTCTGCGCTCAATATGTGAAGAACAAAAATGCTGAAAATTTCGCGGAAATGTATCCAGAAGCTGCTGTTGCTGTGAAAAAACAACACTTTGTAGATGACTATTTAGACAGTTTCTCAAACTTGGAAGACGCCAAGAAGATTACTAATCAAGTAATCGAAATCCATCAACATGCAGGCTATTATATTCGGAATTTCTTATCGAATGACAAGGAGCTAATGAAGGCCATACCTCAAGATAGACGCCATAAACTATTTACTAAACCAATGGAGGATAAAGACTCACATGCTGAGAAGGTTCTTGGTATCTATTGGAACACAGAAAATGACTGCCTGTCGTACCTGATAAAGTGGAATATCTATGGAGAAAAACTACTTCAGAATATGTTACCAACCAAGAGAGAGGTGTTAGCATACATAATGAGCATCTACGACCCGATGGGACTAATTTCTAACCTATCAATTCACGGAAAAATATTAATGCAGGAGTTACATAAAGCCACTTTGAATTGGGATGATGAGATTCCAAACCACCTGCATGATCACTGGAACACGTGGGTCACAACGATTAAAGAAGCTGAAAACTTAGAAATTCCAAGGTGCTTAACAAATGGAACTGTTGACGAGGTGGAACTGCATACCTTTGTAGACGCATCCGATAAAGCATTTGCAGCAGCAGTCTATTGCAAAAGCACAAATTCCAACGGAACATACATAACACTTGTAGCCGGAAAAGCCAGAGTCGCTCCAATCAAAGGATTATCTATACCACGACTTGAACTTCAAGCAGCTATTCTAGGAACGAGGCTAACGAATCAAATACGAAAAGACTTACGTCTCAAGGTATCAAAGATAACTTACTGGTCAGACTCACAAACTGTCTTGTCATGGATTAAAAAGATAGATATAAAGTTCCAACCATTCGTTGCACACAGAATAGGCGAGATTCTGGACTCCACAGCGATGGATCAATGGAGGTGGGTACCATCAGAGCACAATCCAGCTGATGCTGCAACAAAGTTAAATGGAAACAAGAACATATGGTTAAATGGCCCAGAATTCCTAAAAACTGAAGAAGTTAACTGGCCAAATAAATCTAAAGAACAGATACATGTTTTTGTGATAGAAACCAATAAAAAAACGGGCAACGATTATGACGAATTTCGATTGGTCCAAGAAAATAAATATGATAAGTGGTGGAGACTGGTTAACAGTGTCTGTATTATCAAGAAGTTCGTCGAATGGAAAGAGGACAGAAACAATTTCACGAAAGATGTTACTTTAGACACTGATGCTGCAACAAAGTTAAATGGAAACAAGAACATATGGTTAAATGGCCCAGAATTCCTAAAAACTGAAGAAGTTAACTGGCCAAATAAATCTAAAGAACAGATACATGTTTTTGTGATAGAAACCAATAAAAAAACGGGCAACGATTATGACGAATTTCGATTGGTCCAAGAAAATAAATATGATAAGTGGTGGAGACTGGTTAACAGTGTCTGTATTATCAAGAAGTTCGTCGAATGGAAAGAGGACAGAAACAATTTCACGAAAGATGTTACTTTAGACACCAGAAACGCAGCTGAAAACATAATATATAAGAAAGCCCAATGGCAAGGATTCCCGGAAGAAATGGAAGATTTACATCTCAAAGGCTCTGTCAGTATAAAAAGTCATATTAGATGTCTTAAGCCGTATTTGGATGAATTTGGTGTTATGCGGTCTAATGGAAGACTGGAAAAAGCGACGAATCTGTCAAAAAATCTCAAGTTTCCAGTGATTCTGCCCCAGAAAAACGTCATCACCAAAATGATAGTAAGATCAACACATCAACGTTACCTACATCAAGGAGAAAATGCCATAATTGCTGCTCTACAACAAAAATATTGGATAATAAACATACGAGCAGTAGTGAGAAACGAGAAAAAATGCTGCCAAAAATGTATAATCGACTCTGCAAAACCCGAAGCACCAATGATGGCTGCTTTGCCTGATTTCAGAATTAAACCGTACGTTCACCCATTCACACATTGTGGAGTTGATTACTTCGGTCCATTCGAGGTAGTAGTTAAGAGATCAACCGAAAAGCGGTGGGGAGTAATATTCACTTGCATGTCATCAAGAGCTGTACATATCGAAATGGCGGAAAAATTGGATACAGATTCATTCATTGTTTGCCTTAGAACTTTCCAAAATCGACGTGGAAAGATTACTCACATATACAGTGATAATGGAACAAACTTTGTTGGAGCAAACAATATAATGGCTCAATTTGTGTCCGACATAAACACAAGAATGGGCAGAAGTGAAGCAGCAAAGATGGAAATAAAATGGACATTTAATCCCCCGGCTGCACCACATTTCGGAGGAGTATGGGAAAGACTGATTAGGATCATCAAATCAGCTCTACAAGTTTTATTAAAATCTTGGGGTGAAAGAACACCCAGGTGCGAAACATTAAGAGCAGCGTTTGTACAAGCCGAATTCTTCCTTAACGCAAGACCTTTAACACACATCCCTGTGGATAACATTGATGATGAGATATTAACTCCGTTCCACGCATTAATAGGTTGTTCAGGAGAATATGTTCCACCATATTTTACTGAAGTCAACAATTTTCAAGAACAGTGTAAACAAGTTCAACATGCTGGACAACAGTTTTGGAATCGCTGGAAGAATGAATACATTCCAACACTCGCAAAAAGGAACAAATGGACAAACAAAATAGAGCCAATTAAGGTCGATGACATCGTGATTATAACTGACGATGAAGCAACTCCAAATACATGGTTGAAAGGACGAGTCATTAAAGTTCACACTGCATCAGATGGTCAAGTTCGATCAGTCGAAATCAAAACAAAGAATGGAGTTAAGAAAAGGCCATCAGTAAAGGTAGCAGTCTTAGATGTATCCGGTTCAAGGGAGAAAGAAATGGATAAGAAATTTCAACAATCCATCAATAGAAAAAGGGAAACGATTCTACATTTCTCAGACAACTCTTCCAGCAAATCAACTTTAGATAGATCATTCCCAAACTGGGGAAAACGCAGAACTATCGATGAAGAGGAAGCTAAAGCTATACGAGATAAAACACCTCAAAACAAACGAGTTAAAACCAATTCATCCAACTCGTTAGGAAAAATCATGCTAGCCACAACAACATTGCTATCGATTGCTAATGCTATCAACATCAAGCCAATAGAGGAAGATGGTCTTATTTTTGATCATGAAGGAACGTGTCTTTTGAAAAGAGGCTCCTGGAAAACAAACATATACACCGGTATATCTCCAGCACAGGACATCAATTTTATTGACCACGTCCATCAGAATTTAACAATCGCGTTAAAAGAGATGGAAAGGCAGACGAAGGATCAAACAATTCATCAGCTGGCGACATCAATTGGGCATCAATGCGATGATGCAATCCAAGAAATTCAACAAATCACCCGTAAACGCAGAAGCAAGGGAATATTCGGATTCCTTAAAGACATATTCTTCGGAGGAGACGACATCGACGAAGCAGTAGAAGCGATGAGGATTCAGGAAGATAACAAAATTCATCATGTTTCGGAAACTGTACAAAAGGTATTTGAAAAAACTCAGTTAATGAACAAAAATCTACAAACTCAAATAAGCAGGCTCTATGATGGAATACATTCTTTGGATCATGAAAGTTCTATTTATGATTCAGAACTATTACACGGTAGATTAATGGAAACTTCAATGTTAGCAAAAGAACTGGTAGAGGAAATCATAAACAAATATCGAAAGCTTAGGAAATTTCCTCTCACAACTAGCGAATTAGAAATGGTAAAACAAAATATTTCGAGCTCATTACCCATCGGATATAAATTATTAGATTATCCTTCATCTATAAAATTCGATACCAAAATCATTCAAGAAACCATAATTATTGTAATGCACTCAGTTCTCATAAGAAAGTTTCGAAGTATTCCACATCATCGCTATCCCAAGTGTAGTTAATAATACGAAAATTGTAACATCGAACCAACAAATAGCCCTGAATTCACAGGGAGAATATTTCTATCCAAAGAGCAATCTAGTTAGCATTAATGAAACTCATTTTATTTCGCAGCAATCTGAATTAATGCGAAAACCTGATTGTGTAGCCGCATCATTACAGCACATGAAGACTGATGATAAATGCATAGAACAGAAATTATCAAGCAAATATTCCAAACTCATCAAACTAGCAAAGGTTAATACTGTATTATATTATACAAATAATCCCAAGGAGATGGTAATACATTGTGACAAAACAGTTATATCTCCACCATATGAAGCTGCTATAGTAACTATGGATCCAGATTGTAAGATTAAATCAAATTCAAGAACAATTTATGCTAATTTGAGAAACGAATCCAGGAAAACGCTTACTTTCTTCCAACCTAGAGCTACAATCAATTTGAATAAAAATATTAAAACATTGCAAGACATTAAGAAAGAGAAAAAGAAACTAGATACTGGTTACGAATACATCGATAATATAGAAGAACCAATTAATGATAGTTCAACATTTCACTACTACAATCCTTACTCTTGGATAGCAGTTATAATAATATTGATTGCCATTATTATATTATGTATCTTCATATATTTCAAGTACATTAGATGTAATGATCCAGTAGTTCAACCGAGCTTTCAAATGAATGAAATTTCAAGTATACCTGTAAATCGAAGAAGTAAAATATCAGATAGACAAACTATTCAAGAAGAGCAGATTTAAATAATATACAATTAATTTGTAAATCAATGGAATCGATTTATGAGGGTGGGAATGTTGCAGACGCTGCAATAAACGATTTTAGAAATAACAGACATATAGGAAAATCCATTGCAACAGAAAAACCCTTTGTTCAGAAAAACGTATCGATTGTAAAATCATTAGATGAAAAGAATTTCTACCCCTTAATGAGCGTGGCCAAAATCCCCGAGCAATAAAATCATCCCTCAAATCAGGTAACGCACGCATCTCGGTTTTAAACAAAAGAGCAATTATCTATTCCATGCGCAAGGGTAGTTCGAAAGAGAGAAACCCAAAAGGTAGAATAATAAAACATAGACAGTAGCCGAGAAGGGCGCCGCGACCAAGAGGGCCAACCGTTTTTTGTGCTCAGGTAATCGTAGGTAAATTTAGTCGTAAGTAATTTCTTGTATATATATCTCATACATTTTTGAAAATATATGTCATTCATAGTTTAGCGATCACACGCTGTAGTTTTTATTCGTTGGCTTTCTCGACAATACCTTGGTCGAACTCACATCCGAACGCTTTGTTTTCAGTACTGTCTTAGAATTTTGGAATAGCTTCTCGAATGAGTGGAAGGACTAGCCAAAGATCAAGCTTTACTTGAAATCATTGCCATATTCTCAGACCCTTTAACCCCGGAGCCCACATATATCATAACACTGAAATTGGTCATTTTGGACACCCACCCACCCCCATGTAACGCTTTTTGTATTGATATTTTTTTTCTGTTTTTGTATGAACCGTAACATCGTGAGAACACTCACCCACCCCCTCCAGCGTTATGAAATTTGTGAATGGGCCCTTTAGATACCGTCCGGTATGCACTTGCTACTCTTAATGCGTAGTATGCACCTGAAACGTAATGCGCTCAAGTAAAATTTCTCTTTTTTACCAAAGTAATTTTGACAGCCGATCCAGTATGGGCAAAGTGTCACTTTTACTTGCGGAATAATTGAGCGGCATATTTTTCCGTACGGAAAAGTGACAGCTCTATTTGATTTGTACAGCAGGCGTTACCGACGTTATGAAATCAGCTCTACTTCTCAGCAGCGTACAGCTCAAGTAATTTCGGTAGCGGTATCATTCCTTGACCGTTTCTTGTCCTATCCTTTTGCACAGTACTTATGATCAGCGTACCGGCCATAAGCACATTATGCTGCCAACACTTCATCATCTGGTGAGTATGTTGCAACAAGCCCTGCAGACTCATTCCTTGTTGAGTGCTCGCCCGAGTCAGTCGACTATCGCGCTTTGTGACATACCGAAACCGAAGTTCACCAGTGTTTTTTCCAAGTATATGGTTTTTTTCCTGGCTACGATTGGAAAGCATATTGCCGATAGTGCACCCGCACAAGGAGCAGCTACCATTGGCCGAGCCCAGTTTGGTAGACTGAACATCTTTAACCACATCACCACCAGCATTAATCGGTGGCAATAATACCACAAGAGGCACCATCTAATTCGCACCACGTGGCAGAACAAAGGCGATCGGCGTCATCGTTTCATCGCATCAAAACAAGCTGCAGAAATAGACGATCGCACCACGCCGGTACATCTGTCCTCGCAGCTAAAGCAGCAGAAAGGAGATTGTAGGTATTGTTCCTCTCCAGTTCCATACCATCCGCATTACTTGGTTGCTGTTAGTCCCCGTTGTTAGAGTGATATTCTCACAGTGGTCTCGAAGTGCTCTTTCGCTCAATTAATTGGCATATTTTTTGATAATTTTTTCAAAACATTTTGTTGGAGTAATATTCACACACCGTGTGACACAGTGGTCTCGGAGAGTTTTATTGCTCAATTAATTAGTTTTTTTTCCGCTCTATTTTTTTTTTTTTTTTTTTTTTGTAAATAAATATATATATTTTTTTTCTCTTTTTTTATTATTACATTTTTTTTGTAAATACTTTTTTCGTTATTTTTTTTTCTCTTCGTTAATTTTTTTTTCTTGTTTATTTTTTTTTTTCGTTATATATTTTTTTTTTGTCAATATTTTTTTTTGTTTATTTTTTTTTTTTATTTTACACTATTAGGAATTTCTCGCCATACTAGTTATAGCACGTGAGTTGGGTTTTATTTAATTCCTTTGAAAACAGTGTGATTAAATTAAGTGAAGTTAGAGTTAGATTTGCTCATTAGAGTGTTGACCTTCCTTTGCGGTAGAGCAAAAATTGCTCCGCAATGGAACCAAATGATACTGGCGGGGCTCGCCGGAATATTTAGTCTCTTCTGACGATGAGTTAGTTTTGGGTCAGATAGCTCAAATTCTAAAAACCCAACATAGTGAGGCTATGGAGACCATCGATGATGATACTCCTTCTCCTCCTTTATCTCCCTCATCTGTGCCTCCAGTACACTCAGGTACTGCATTGTCAGGAGATGTTACGGTTAATCCCTCTCTTCATGATTTACCGCATTCGTCTCAAAAGCAAATGGTTACTAATTCTGGTCTGCCCGGCAGTTTAAGCCAATCCCATGCGTTTCCCCCCTCTGGTTCCTCCTCAAACCCGGCGCCCCCCCGCCATAAAGCTTACCCACCCGGATCTAAGGGTCCCTTTCTGGTTTTCTTTCGGCCCAAAGCGAATGGTAAACCATTGAACAAACTTCAAATTGAAAGGGATCTGGCAAAATCGTTTCGAGGTATCCTCGAGATAGATTCACCCAGCCGTGATAAGTTGCGTGTCACAGTCGGTGACCGCGACCAGGCGAATAAAATTGCTGCCTTTGAGCTCTTTTTGATGGAGTACAGAGTCTACATTCCCAGTCGAGAGGTCGAATGTTATGGAGTGGTCACGGAGCATAACTTGACTCGCGCAGACATTATGTCAGGAGCTGGTGGGTTTAAAAATCGTGCCGTTCCGCTAGCCCCTGTTCTTGATGCAAATCAAATGAACAAAGTATTCCCCGATGGCTCAAAACAGCCGTCAAATTCGTTTCGTGTGACCTTCTCCGGATCAGCCTTACCAAGCGTCCTTGTGATTGGGCGTCTTCGATTACCCGTCCGTCTCTACGTACCGACGGTTATGCACTGTGAAAAGTGCCGGCAGTTGGGCCACACTGCACCTTACTGCAGCAACAAACCACGCTGTGGTAAGTGTGGCGAACAACATGCCGATGGTTCCTGCAATATGGAGCCAAGATGTACCTCTTGTGGCCAAGCTCCTCACGAGCTCAGTGCATGCCCGAAGTACCTAGAGCGGGAGAAACAAACCATAAACTCCCTGAAACAACGGTCTAGGCGATCTTATGCAGATATGCTGAAAAAGATCGCTCCGACTGTTGTTCCATCGGCCCACTCTATAACCAGTAACAATATCTTCGCATCCCTGCCGGATAATGATCAATGCGATGACTCTGAGGATGGGGAAGAGTATACCATAATTGAAACAGGAACGAAAAGGAAGCGTGCGGTTACAAAACGGCACTTGAAGCAACAGGCTTCTCAGAACGTTCCTGTTGTTCAAAACTCTCCTCAAAACCCTTTGGCAAAATCAAGAAATGGCGGAAATACCAAAAAATCCTCACCTCCAGGTTTCAAATTTTCAGCTGGAGAATTTCCGTCACTTCCGGGAACATCTAAAACCCCAGTTGCCCCAGTTTTTCGCCCAGAAACTCAACCAACTCGTCAGCAGGAGCCAAACAGTGCTTCCGGTAAACTGACTCTTTCTGGGATAGTGGATTTCATCTTCGAAATGTTTCAGATTTCACCCGAAACGAAAAACCTAATCAACATGGCACTTTCTTTGGTGAAACCTTTTCTAAAGCAAATAGCTTCAAAGTGGCCGATTCTTGACTCGTTCATATCTTTCGATGGCTAACTTATCCAATGAGGTCGGAGATATGATCGAAGTGCTACAGTGGAATTGTAGAAGTCTTATAAAAAATATGGAGGCGTTCAAATTTTTAGTACACAGCACTCGCTGTGACATATTTGCTCTTTGTGAAACATGGCTAACTTCTGATAAAAATATCTCTTTCCACGATTTTAATATTATTCGTCTGGATCGAGGGGATGGATATGGAGGGGTGCTCTTGGGGATTAATAAGCTCCACTCCTTTTACAGAATCGACTTCCCCTCGATGACAGGCATTGAAGTAGTTGCATGTCATATCACAGCTCAAGGAAAAAGCCTCAGCATAGCCAGTGTATACATACCGCCAAATGCTAGAGTATCTCGCAGAGACCTTGCGGCAATATGCGAAGCTATGCCTGCGCCATGGTTGATCCTAGGAGATTTTAATTCTCACGGTACAGCCTGGGGGTCACCGAGGGACGACAATCGCGCAACTTTAATATATGATCTTTGCGACTACTTCAATCTGACAATCTTGAACACTGGGGAAGCAACACGAATAAAACCTCCAGATCCCCCAAGTATGTTAGACCTCTCAATCTGTTCGAATTCATTATCATTGGATTGCATGTGGAAAGTAATTCAGGATCCCCATGGTAGTGATCACCTGCCTATCAAAATTTCAGTTACCAATAATTCGTGTCGAACACACCAGATCGACGTAGCGTATGACCTCACGAAGCATATCGACTGGGGAAAATACGCTGAAGCGATCTCCGTAGGTGAGCAATCGGTCGATATACTTCCACCGCTGGAAGAATATCAATTCTTATCCGCGTTGATTATAAACAGTGCTCTTCAAGCTCAGCGTAAACCGGTTCCAGGATCTTCAGTACGACGTCGGCCGCCCACCCCGTGGTGGGATGGCGAATGCACCGGAGTCTATCGCGAAAGATCAGATGCGTTTAAAGAATATCGGAAACGTGGCACGCGCGATAACTACGATCGGTATTGTTCTCTTGACCGCAAGTTCAAGAGCCTCGTGAAAGCGAAGAAACGCGGTTACTGGAGAAACTTCGTCAACGGATTATCACGGGAAACTTCGATGCGAACCTTGTGGACGGTCGGTAGAAGAATGCGGAACGTACAATCGGTAAACGAGGATCGTGAAAGCTCTTCTCGTTGGATATTCGACTTCGCCAAGAAAGTTTGCCCGGATTCTGTCCAAGTGCAAACGATCACACGAGATTATCCAGACGAAAGGAATGAAATGGACTCAACTTTTTCGATGGCAGAATTCTCACTTGCTCTCCTTTCATGTAACAATTCTGCCCCAGGTATGGACAGGATTAAGTTCAACTTGCTCAAAAACCTCCCAGACGTCGCAAAGAGGCGCTTGTTGAATTTATTCAATGCATTCTTGGAGAGCAACATTGTTCCGGATGATTGGAGACAAGTGAGAGTTATTGCCATCCAAAAACCAGGAAAGCCTGCTTCGGACTACAACTCGTACCGTCCTATTGCGATGTTGTCGTGTCTTCGGAAGTTGTTAGAGAAGATGATTCTCTTTCGGCTGGACAAATGGGTTGAATCGAATGGCCTTCTCTCAGATACTCAATTTGGATTCCGCAGAGGCAAAGGAACGAGCGATTGTCTTGCGTTGCTTTCTACTGAAATTCAACTGGCCTATGCTCAAAAAGAACAAATGGGCTCAGTCTTTTTGGATATTAAGGGGGCTTTTGATGCAGTTTGCGTAGATGTCCTTTCAGACAAACTCCACGAGTGTGGACTTTCCCCGATTTTGAACAACTACTTGTACAATTTGTTGTCTGAGAAGCATATGTTTTTCTCACATGGAAACTCGACAACTTTGCGAATAAGTTACATGGGTCTCCCCCAGGGCTCGTGTTTAAGTCCTCTTCTTTACAATTTTTACGTAAGAGATATTGATGATTGTCTCATGAGAAATTGCTCGTTAAGACAGCTTGCGGATGACGCCGTTGTTTCTGTCACAGGACCAGAGGCGGACGATTTGCAAGGACCGTTGCAAGATACTCTGGACAATTTGTCTGCATGGGCTGTGAAGCTGGGTATCGAATTCTCTCCGGAGAAAACTGAGTTAGTTGTCTTTTCTAGGAAGCGTAATCCTGCGGATCTAGAGCTTCAATTCATGGGTAAGGAACTCTCTCAAGGTTTATCACATATGTATTTAGGGGTCTGGTTTGATTCTAAATGCACCTGGGGAAAACAAATTAGATATCTGTATCAGAAGTGCCAACAACGAATCAACTTCATGCGTACACTCACAGGAACATGGTGGGGAGCCCACCCGGCTGATCTGATAAAGCTATATCGCACCACGATTTTGTCGGTTCTTGAATACGGTAGTTTTTGCTTCCAATCCGCCGCGAAAACACACATTCTGAAGCTCCAGCGTATTCAGTATCGCTGTCTTCGGATCGCTTTAGGCTGTATGAACTCGACTCATACCATGAGCTTAGAGGTGTTAGCAGGAATACTGCCTTTATCAGATCGGTTCGTGGAATTGTCGTGGAGGTTCCTCATCCGCTGTGAAGTGTTAAACCCGTTGGTAATTGAAAATTTTGAGAAGCTAATCGAACGAAATCCTCAAACAAGATTTATGACATTGTACTACGCGTACATGACTCTGGAGGTTAACCCTTCTTTGAATCTTTCCAATCACGGTTGCTTCCCTGACTTCTCAAGTTCCGCTGTAGTTTTTGATCTGACCATGAAGCAAGATATCCGTGGAATACCAGATCTGCTTCGTTCGGAGCAAATACCAAAAATTTTTGCAAGCAAGTTCGGTCACGTCAGCTGCGATAGAAGGTTTTACACAGACGGGTCAAAAACAAATGATTCCACAGGATTTGGTGTATATAACGAGTTTCATAGCGCCGCATATAAACTTCAGAACCCTTGCTCCGTGTATATCGCAGAATTAACGGCTATACATTACGCATTAGAGCGAATTGCCTCTCTTCCCTCTGATCAATATTTCATTTTTACGGATAGCCTTAGCTCCATAGAGGCTATTCGTTCAATGAGGCCGGTAAAGCACTCTCCGTATTTCCTCGGTGAAATACGATCTACATTGAGTGCTCTATCGAATGAATCATATACTATCACCTTGGCCTGGGTCCCTTCGCATTGCTCGATTCCGGGCAATGAGAAAGCGGACTCGCTTGCCAAGGTGGGCGCTATGGAAGGCGATATTTATGATCGACAAATTGCCTTCAATGAATTTTTTTCAATGGCTCGTCAACATGCATTGGTCAGCTGGCAACAAAAGTGGGATGCCGGAGAATTGGGCAGGTGGTTACATTCCATTCTCCCGCGGGTATCGAAGAAGCCGTGGTTCAAGGGGTTGGACTTAAGCCGAGACTTTATTAAGGTAATGTGTCGTCTTATGTCCAATCACTACTCTCTAGGCTCTCACTTCTATCGAATAGGGCTCACAGATAGCAATCACTGCAGCTGCGGTGCAGGTTACCAAGATATCAACCACGTAGTTTGGGAATGCCCCGAATACGGTTTTGCCAGATCTGATTTTTGTGCATCCCTCAGGGCCCAAGGGAAACCAGAAAAGGAAGACATTAGGGATGTGTTGGGTAAACTTGACTTTGTGTACATGAAGCTTATGTACAATTTTTTGAAACAAGCTAACATTCTTGTTTAACTCCCCTTTCTTGTCGGTCCACTTGTCCACCTTGTGTCCCCTCGAAACCCGTCTTTTTGTATCGTTACAGGTTGTCATTGTCCACTCAACGTTCGACCAGCAGCAAAGCAAACACGTCACACCTTAAAGCTGCTGAATGTCAACGGAACGATCCCATTGTCCTATCCCTTCCTTTAAATTATTGTTACCCCTAACCTCGACCAAACCGCGAGTTTTTCGGTTCCCCAAAACTAACATAGAAAATTAAGAAAACACCATGAATTTGTAAATAAAATCAAAAGAACTCGGCTCCGTAATGCCTAATGGCGCATGAGCCTAATAAATAAATGATCAAGTAAAAAAAAAAAAAAAAAAGCCCTGCAGATGGCGGTAGTGCACACTTAAACGGATTCGCTGAGAACCCAACAGCTGATATCTCGGTAATAGTTTGACGATTCTCAGTAAAACTTTAACCGAGATCTCGGTAAACGTTAACTGAATCTCGGTAAAGTTCACCGAGATCTCGGCAAAAAAAATTGGATTGCCGAAATCTC
This sequence comes from Aedes aegypti, assembly GCF_002204515.2. Taxonomy (NCBI): domain Eukaryota; kingdom Metazoa; phylum Arthropoda; class Insecta; order Diptera; family Culicidae; genus Aedes; species Aedes aegypti. Next base: position 255,405,889 of record NC_035109.1, on the reverse strand, counting down.
GATGAAATAAGTACCGAAAGTCGGCATTTAAAATCACCGAATTCTCAGCTGTTGGGTTCTCGGCGAAAAGTTTTACTGAGGTCGGTGATATAATTTAAGTGTGTATGAAACGTCAAATGCGAAGAAAAGCTATACGCGCGCCTCTAGTTGTGAGATTTGTGAGCCAATTTGAAATGATCGTAAAATGAGTGATCAAAGTGGAAATTTCTTCAGTGTTACGTCTGTTTGTCTGTGCTGATAGCTTTAATTTTAAATTTAAAATGAGTTTGTGCACTTTTCGGTGATTGGGTACACTTTACCCATATTTGGGTAGACTGATCTTAACGTGTAGCGAACGCGGATTGTCATTTTTCCCGTGTTGCCGATCGTTTTTCACTTCCTTCTGGTTGAAAGGTTGACATTTCACATCAAAACATTGAAAAAAAATTCGTGAAAATTTTCATTTGCATCAGCTGTGCATGCAAGTTCACTGGAAAAATGGAAAAATCTATCGGCTAAACTTATCATGTTGTTACAAAATGTATTTATTTTCTACGAACAAGCACGTTCATTTATAATAAAGTGAAATTTGCTGTTAAGTTGTTAGCTGTTGCAGCAAAATGGTTAGCATTTTACTGATTATTATGTTTTGGGACTGTGTGTGATAATACGAAAAAAATCTTATTTTCCAGGGAGCAAACGTATCTCAGCTTGAACGTGATATCGGGGCGGATCAATTTCCCCCCAATGAGCATTATTTCGGTTTAGTTAATGTATGACATCCGTGAGGAATAGTTTATGCTTGATTGAAGTATTAAAGGAATGATTCTTCTCTTTTAGTTCGGCAATACCTGTTATAGTAATTCAGTCTTACAAGCACTTTACTTCTGTAGGCCATTCCGGGAGAAGGTTCTTGAATACAAGGCCAAAAACAAACGCACGAAGGAAACGTTGCTGACCTGTTTAGCAGATTTGTTCTATAGTATAGCCACCCAGAAGAAAAAGGTCGGTTCCATAGCGCCTAAGAAGTTCATTGCCCGACTTCGGAAGGAAAAGGAAGAATTCGACAATTACATGCAGCAGGATGCCCACGAGTTCCTGAACTTTCTGATCAATCATATAAACGAAATCATACTAGCCGAACGAAATCAGGCAAAAGGCGCAGGAACAAGCGGTAGTAAAAACGCTGGTACCATCGGAGGAGGAGGGGGAAGTCTGAATGGGGACAACCCCGGGCAGCCACAGGAACCGACTTGGGTGCATGAGATTTTCCAGGGAATTCTGACCAGTGAAACGAGATGTCTGAATTGCGAAACGGTTAGCAGCAAAGATGAGAACTTTTTCGACCTGCAGGTGGATGTGGATCAAAATACCAGCATAACGCACTGTTTGCGATGCTTTAGTAATACCGAAACGCTGTGCAGTGATAACAAGTTCAAGTGCGACAACTGCTGCAGCTACCAGGAAGCACAGAAACGAATGCGCGTGAAAAAACTGCCCATGATACTGGCGCTGCACCTCAAACGGTTCAAGTACATGGAACAGTATAATCGGCACATCAAGGTGTCACATCGAGTGGTGTTTCCTCTGGAATTGAGGTTGTTTAACACGGTAAGAAGCTCTTTGCGTTTCAGGGGGAATCACAAGGCTGGTAGCGATTGAATATCTTAAAAATAATCTTAAAAGACCTCTTGATAGAAATAATGAGATAAAGAGTTTGATTCCTCATATATGGCCTATAGCAAGTCTCTAAAAAAATATTTTTAATGGAAGATCTCTAAAGTCTATTTTCAACGTTTTTCACTCATTAAAGAATACACGGCTGGAATTTAGTAATGGGCACCAATTACCCATTACTGAAAATTGACAACTACCATTATTTTAACATTTTTGAAGTATACAAAAGTGGGTATTTGCACATTAAAGGGTAATGGAGAGTTTGCAGTTTGATGTCTAAGGCAGGGGTTTTCAGCCATTTTGGCTCGCGGACCACTTTGTGATATTAAATCTTTGCGCGGAGCACCTGTTCGTCATCTTCGTTCGAAATCCGATTTTTACACGCCTCAATCGACCCAGTAATTCCTACTAGTAACCAAATGCTTTTTTCATATAAAATGCCCAAATTTGGGACTCTGTTTCTCAATTTCTGGTAGTCCAAAATTGACTGGAATTTGGATGAAGAATTACAAATAACCTAAAATTTTGTGAATTTATTACAATGTAGTCATTTTCGAATGAGTTTCAGAGAGTTGTTCGAAGTAAGTAACCGAGTTATTTTTTTATTTTACTTACAAACGGTATTTTGTGGGTGGCTGATGTTCTGTAAATTTGCATAACTTTAAAAAGTGAATGACTTCGCCGAGCAAAACAACCGCTCACATCTAGCCTTTTTTTAATTGGATTTAAAAAATCGCCCGATTACTTATTTTGTCTTCTAACAACCCTCTGAAACTGATTTAAAAATGACTGCATTGTAATGAGTAATGACTTCACTGCAGACAATATTTCAGGTTGGTGATTATGCACTAATTACGTCACGCTCCGAGGGGTGGAGGGGGGTCAAGCCAAGCGTGACAAGCCTTACAAAAATTTCGGAGGAATCATACAAAAAACATGACCAAGGGGGGTGTGGGGGGGTGAGGTGGTTAAAAAAGTTGAAATTTAGCGTGACATAATTTGTGTACCATCCCTTGTTTGTGAATCGTCATCCAAATTTCAATCAATTCGGTATAATTTAATACAAAAAATAAACTTATTTAATTGACTGTATATTTGTCAACTTTTCATTAATTTTCATTTTAATTCAATATCCCAATCCTAATCTCGAAAAAAAAATGTTCAATTTATTTGAGCTAGTTTTTTTTATTTCGGAATTAAACTGTTGCAATTGGGCATTTAAGGGGTACACGAATGATGCCACGCACCAAAAAGTCAAGTACTGTGTGACAAGCCTCACAAAATTTTTGGAGTTCTCATATAAAAAGTGTGACTACACGGGAAAAAAATCTGTGGTAAAAATAACTATTTTAGCTGACTACGCCCATTCTTAAAACTACCATGGAAATTCAGACCAATTTACTATGTTTACGGTATACCCCACCGTATTACTGGTATATTTGACAGAAGTAATTTACAACAATCTGATTCCAACTACAGACATGGTAAAATCAAGCGCATTTCTGGTCTGCTGAAAATTGCCGGTGCGGGCGCTTAAGTTAACCCCCTAAAATGGTAGTTTTTACCGCACAATTTTTTTTGCGTGTAGGGGGGAGAGCAGATAAAAAAGGTTGTGTACCATCCCTAAATAAAGCTATACCTATTTGTTTTTTGTCAATTATTTCAAAATTCGTGGCTTGTGGCAGAATTGTTTTGGTTATGAGATGATTTTTCGGCTTATATTTTCAAATTTCAAATTTCGGCTGTTATCGTACTAACTTCGGCTCAATTTTTTCGACGAGGATAAGTATTCCAAAACTTGCACACCCTGAAGGTTTCAAATTATTCTTCGGGAAAATTTGAATCTAAATCAAGAAAAACCTAATTTTGCAGTCAAAAATATCCCATACAAAATGTGTGATAAAATTTTCACCAACAGAATACATTTAACCTTTCAATTACAAAATGTTAGCCCAAATTCTATGAATGACTTGGTTTGATATAATTAAAAGCATATTTTGAAGCAAAAAGTTGAGATACTCCAAAGCATTGGTATAAATTTTCATAACTGTCGCGGAGCACCTGCCAAGGCTCCGCGAAACACCAAGTGCTCCGCGGAGCACGATCTGAAAACCGCTGGTCTAAGGGATGTTGAAGAATGATCCCGATGACCAATCTAATTTGCTAGGAAGTAACAAATAAATTTAAGAAAATCGAGTCTCCACTATCTGTTTTGTAGTCTTAGCTGTTCTAAATTTTGGCACTTTCAATTATTTGAAAGATAATTGAGCTTGTCTTTTTCTTTTCAGTCTGACGATGCTGTGAATCCGGACCGGCTTTACGATCTGATGGCGGTCGTTATTCATTGTGGTTCTGGGCCCAACCGAGGGCACTATATAAGCATTGTTAAAAGCCACGGGTTCTGGCTGCTGTTCGACGACGACATGGTTGATGTAAGTTACGGTTATTGATAGTGATTACAAGTGTATTATCTCTATTCTATTTTGCAGAAAATTGAGGCCTCAACTATAGAAGACTTTTATGGTCTAACATCTGATATACAAAAGTCATCTGAAACTGGTTACATTTTATTTTATCAATCCCGAGACGCAACCTAAAGCTTGTAAGTATGTATTATTTCAACTTAGAGCCCTAGAAGATTTTATCATCGAGTATAAAAATCGTAAATGATTAGCATGCATTGTGATAAGGCGAATCCGCAATTTTCATTCCCAAATTTTTGGCTTCGACTGATTTGAGTTTGTCTTGGATCTACATGCGACACATAGTTGCAAACGGCTAGACATTGCATTTTCGATACCTATTGCACTAAAGTAATTTGATCGAAGCAGTTTACTGCACTACCTCGGATAACTGGCCCATGTATATAGGAAATCCTACAGAACATGAGACTATTATGCGTAGAGTGACAGTTTAGTCAATTTGTGGTTTATACTGCGTGCAATAGCAAGAATTTTGAGTATCTCGTGTTTTAAATTCATATTCAAACAATTCTTGGTTGAATTATGCAGTTTTAGCGATAGATTCAGATAGTTTTGCAACTCACATAGCTATTTGACTATTTCAATATATTTTAAAAATCACGAATTGTGAATTGTATATTTGAGTGCAAACATATAAGTTTTGAAATTTATTTTGTCCGCGAATTATGTTGACAGAAATGAATATGAGTTGTGACATAAGATTAATCAAGCAAATAAGGCGGTCAAAAACGCTCTGATCATCATTAATTATAAATAAACACGTTTAAACCATTTCTGTGGTATTTTCACTGTCTTGAACATATCCAAAAAAATAGAGGAATTAGTCTTCACTTATTTTAGGGCATGATTGTCAATGCAATATTAGGGCAGTCGTGATCATTTTTCCTAATCTAAAGTCTCAAACATCTCGACGGGCAAGCTGTTGGAGAGGTTGAGGTAAAGATGCATAAAAGCCAAACTTCACCACTAACGAGTGTCCAATCGATCAAGTTTTCAACCTAAAGGGATTTTGGGTTCTCCAGTTTCGTGCTCTTGAAAATTTGAGATTTGGCTTCTATTCATGCAAAAGCCGATGACCTGTTTAACTAACAGAAAAGCGTTAGAATTGCAGTTGCTCCACAGCTGTGGATAGCACACGAATACCTCATCAAATATAGTTGCAATTACATTTTACGAACGTGAATCACTGCTCATAAAACTACGATTTAAGCACGATTTGCCTTGATAATTATATTTTACATTGAATGATTGACATTAGCATTAAGCATTTCGCACAAATTCGTAGGTGGTACACTGCCCATAATCGCATAACAGTCCCATGTCGACTTTTGATCGATTTGCGTTTTTTGCATAAATCAACTCAACATCGTCAGAAGATCGATAAAAACTGCTAAAAAAGTAGCCTTTGTTCCTAACTTGTACAAAAACAAACTCCACTTGTGTTGTCTCATCTTGAAAATATTCGCATAACAGTCACATCAAAGTCCGTATAGTGGTCGGGCTCAGAATGGGTACCACTTCTAGTACTACATACGGTCTCACGGTACTACTAGCTATTCACTGATGTGTAATGAAGTAAAGGGAAATCAATTATACAGTGAAACCTCCACTGCCCAGAAACACATGTCAGTCCCATGTTTGGTTGGATTTATATTCACATGGGACAATTATGCGTTTATGGGCAGTCCATGTTCTATGTCTTAATATTGACTCATGGAACCACTTCTTAACAAAATTTCATGGTAACTATGATTATTCGCTTAAACAGCTTTCCATAGCATTTCTGTTCCATGACTCGATGTTTCCATGAGTCTATGGTCCCTTCAGATATCGACTCATGGAGGTTTGACTGTATTTAATACACACTTGCTTACGACATGGTAAATGTCGTGTATTCACGTTGTTTCGAAAATATTTTTAAATAAGTGAACATCGAACATAATTATGTATTTTCAATTACGATGCATTACAGAAATTGAAGGATTGAGTGAACAGACAACTAAATTTACAGATCGATGTAAACTTACCACCGGAACAATAAATCTCCATTGGAGCAGGAAATAATTGGTTATAGGAGGAACCAATCGTTTAACTTCACGCGATTGATTCCTGGTTGGATCTGAAGACGAAACAGCAGCAAACAAATGAGTAAAACAAGCAGTTTTTGTAAAGTACTGACTTACCAAAAATGATTTTCCAAATTTCCGATAAGTGCTTATTATTTTCACAAGTCCAAATGCTTTAAAATATGCTGTTTTGAGTGGAAACGTGAATTTTTCCTGCATGTCAACTTTAGAAAAACTAAAAATTGAAAAATAAGATGGTGGACAGCAACCCGGGAGCATCATGACGGTGGACAGTAAACAAACACGATAGGAAAAATTTACTGCGGAGTTAGTAAATTGTACATTCTAAATGTTGTACAAGTGACAACCTATTTTTGAAAACAATAATTTTCTCTTATTTTTACAACAAATATGGTAGATTGAACCATAAAATGTCAAAATATATGTGAGCTTTTTTAACACATTGTATTCTTAAATTTACCATGCATGGATAACCATGTACATTCTTAAATTAATGCAATGTCAATCAATTTAACTGAATTTTTAGTAATATCGACCATACTTGCTCATTGTAAATTTCACTATTATGATGTCGTTTGAATTACGGTACCATTCATTTCAGTGTGGTATTCTTGGCTCACCCACAGCGGATTTACGAATGTGCTTCCTAATTGCCTATTTTGACGTAGAATTACGTGTTTCTTCTCTATACAGGAGTGAAATTGGAATTCCAAAATCAAGAGAGTTTTGTTGGCATGAAATATTTTAAACGTTAATAACTTTTTGCTGGCTTACGAAATTTCATGATTAGCACCTCAATCGAAAGGACAAGACATCAAAGCATATCCATATATTTTTTATTTGGAAAAACTCAATGAAGCTTCAAATATTTTTTCTAGTCATTCATCCAGGGAAATTTGAAGGAAATTATTAGGATTATTTTGGAGAATTTTTAAGATCTACGTTGAATTTCGAAAGAAAATCCTAGAGTAACCTTAGATGACACTTGTGTGAGTTCTATGTACGCCTTGACGAATTCCTACGAGGATCTCTGAAAGACCTCCTGAATTTTTGATGAAAGTCTTCCTTTTTTTGTATCGTATTCAGTTGGAGCTGCCTGACAGCTTAACTTGTCAAGGCTGAACCCTCGGTCTGGCTTTTGCCAAGTTTCCCCTCTACCAGGACCAATACTCAGACGGACTAGGCAATGGCGCTCACATGAACACTGCTTTTTTTATTAGTATTGTGACGTGGTAGTTTTTGAAAAATACCCATATTCCCTTGCTTCTGAGAAAAGGAAGCATTGTGAAAATCAGCAGCTCCATCAGAATTTGTTTGAAATAGAAGTGTAGTAGTGTCATTACTAATACTGTTTAGTCGAAATGGTTTTGAATAATTTGTCATTCAAGTGCTATTCTGATTACTCCTGTCTTTTACGTAAGATTAGAGTCTTAATTGTCGTCAAGTCTTAACAAAATTAGGCTGTTTAGTAAGAGTTCTACAGTGATGCCTCCATGAGTCGATGTTCCATGACTCGATATCGACTCATGGAACCATACTAGAAACAAAATTTCATGGTTACTATGATGGTCCCTCGAAACTGCTTTCCAAAGGATTTCTGTCCCATGACTCGATATTTCCATGAGTCGATGGTCCCTTCAATATCGACTCATGGAGGTTTCACTGTAGTTAATTTCATTTTTGTTGTTAAAAGTATTTATTGGTCATTACGTTCATATATCCTTAAGGACATATGGGAAGGAATCCCTGTCATGGCAGTGAAAATGGCTTCCTCTCATATACAAACACAATTCCGGAAGTCCACATTATTTCTCAAAATATTTCACTTACCTACACTAAGTTCACTCCCAAATTGCTAACTAGACATCAGAACACTATTACCTTACGATTTCCGTAGGTTTGACACTAGTAGCTGGTAGAAATTTCATGAACCGTGCTAATTTTCAACACGGACGTTGAACTTTGCTACAATTGTTTACACTTATCCGCCTGCGAACGAAGAACACTTTTCGTCGAATTTTACCATTTTCGCTAAACGTAGAACCTCCAACACAGTTTACTTTCACTACTTGTTAATAAAAGAATAATTTCTATTTGATTTTTGATGAAAACAACTTAAGATTTCACCAAACCGTGCTAAAAACAATCACTTAATCACAGCATTTCGCTTTTTTATTTTTCTAATTTTACGCCGGCTGCTCGCTTGCAGGGCTGTCAGATACGTTGGTGGTTACGTATGACATCAAGCAATCTTAATTAGGCGAAGAGAAAAATACTCAAATTGAAGTAGCGATTACTGGCAACAACGTCTTATCAATTATAATTTTACTATTACCAACAAATTATATAGTTATGAGTGGATTCAAAGGAGTTTCACCTTAAAGAAAAAAGTCGCTTTCCTTGCCTGTTCAACAATTTTTCGAAACTAGCAAGTGTACCCTAATGATCGATCTCAGCGTCTTACTTTCCATAGTCATTTTTATAGTGAACATTGAAGAGTAAAGTTACCTTAGGCTTCTATAGATCAATGCACGAGTTCACTATTTGATGTTTTAGCGGTGCCGTGTTATTTATGTAACCATGGAAACTAGTGAATTCGGCACCGCTCAAACGTCAAATTAGTGAACTCGTGCATTGGTCCATTACAGTCTCCTACAAGATTCACTTTTCGGTAGCAAATGCAATGCTTCACAACGCCTACTTTCTACTTGTAAATTTTGCGAAAATGAAGCCGGAATTAGATTATTTATACCGCTGTTACAAAAGAGGTATTTCTTATTATGGCAATGTAAAAACCATATTAAAATAAGATTGTCGCCACTTATTTCTACTAAGTGAATCCACTAGTCATTTTCCTCAGAGTTATATTCCCTACGTCGTATATGCTAGCTAATAGTAAGAGTGGCTACGGATCATTATGGTTAGCAAATGGCAAACTGAACGTCACCAATAGTGTTAATGTCCACTTCGAATAGATTAATTATTTGAAATGGGCTTCAATTCTATCAATGACGCAGAGATATTATTGCGTCTATGCCATATGGATTATGACGCGGCTTTAAGCAAAAAATGCCAAAATGTGATACCACCACTACAGGTTACGCCTTTGGTTTCCATTATATGGGCTAATGGATTATACCTTCCCATCGCGGCAAGGTCGCATAACCAAGGGGAGGGTAATTTTTAATAAGTCTTCCTAAAATAAAAAAAAAGAAAAATTATTTAATCTTCAAATTTTTTTTTTTTTTGTTTTTTTTTTTTTGTATGGTATTCAGTTGGAGCTGCCTGACAGCTTAACTTGTCAAGGCTGAACCCTCGGTCTGGCTTTTGCCAAGTTTCCCCTCTACCAGGACCAATACTCAGACGGACTAGGCAATGGCGCCCACATGAACACTGTTTTTTATTAGTATTGTGACGTGGTAGTTTTTGAAAAGTACCCATAGAGTAAGGTGGGGCAAAAGTTCGACCTTAGTGGTATAATCAAAGTTTCCATGAAAATAATAGCAGATGAAACAAAACAAATACCATACAGCGAACCTTCAACATATTGGCTATAACTTTGCTGAACAAACTTGTGTCAAAATATTTACCCATTTTTAGTTATAACAGTTTCAAAATTGATTGTCTTAAACGAACTTTTGCCCCACCGGTGGGGCAAAAGTTCGAATCTAGTGTGGGGCAAAAGTTCGTTGGCTAAAACACAAAATATCAATACTTTTATGACAGGCATACTTTATACCAGCCGTAAACTTATGTTTGCCGAAAAATACACACTAAATTTTCATCAAAAAATTGCCCAAAAACAGGGATAACTGTAATATACCCAAAAATAGCAGTTTTTCGCAAAACTAAGTGAAAATGTAAAATTTTTGTGACATTTTTCGCACGATCAGGCAAATTTCGCTAAATTTGAAGATAATATGTAGATTTCAGGAAATTTGAAAAAATTTCCGTGGGTTTATACATGGGTCGAACTTTTGCCCCGCAGATTCGAACTTTTGCCCCGCTATGGGCCAAAAATTGATTCCAACTATTTATGGAAAACCTAATACACGTCAAAGCATCCTTATGATAGGCCTAGAAACGCCCTTACATAAAATATGGAAAAAGATTTTATCTTCATTTGGTTCCATGCATCGAAAGTTTGACCAAATATTACAATATTTACGTCGAAAAACAACAAATAGCCATAACTTTTCCAAATCTCAATCGATTTTTATGATATTTGGATTGAAAGTCTCTTACTTGAATAGCATTCGGACCACCATGACATTTATAAGTTTTGTTTTGAAATGAGCTAGAAATTTTGAAAAGATACTTTTACCCCACTCGAACTTTTGCCCCACTTTACTCTATTCCTTTGCTTCTGAGAAAAAGAAGCATTGTGAAAAAAAACAGCTCCATCAGAATTTGTTTGAAATAGTAGTGCATTACTAATACTGTCTAGTCGAAATGGTTTTGAATAATTTGTCATTCAAGTGCTATTCTGATTACTATTGTCTTTTACGTAAGATTAGAGTCTTAAATGTCAAGTGTCGTCAAGTCTTAACAAAATTAGGCTGTTTAGTAGTAGTTCTAGTTAATTTCATTTTTGTTGTTAAAAGTATTTATTGGTCATTACGTTCATATATCCTTAAAGAAAAAAGTCGCTTTCCTTGTCTGTTCAACAATTTTTCGAAACTAGCAAGTGTACCCTAATGATCGATCTCAGTGTCTTACTTTCCATAGTCATTTTTATAGTGAATATTGAAGAGTAAAGTTACCTTAGGCTTCTATTACAGTCTCCTACATGATTCACTTTTCGGAGGCAAATGCAATGCTTCACAACGCCTACTTTCTACTTGTAAATTTTGCGAAAATGAAGCTGGAATTAGATTATTTATACCGCTGTTACAAAAGAGGTATTTCTTATTATGGCAATGTAAAAACCATATTAAAATAAGATTGTCGCCACTTATTTCTACTCAGTGAATCTACTAGTCATTTTCCTAAGAGTTCCTAAGTATTCCCTACGTCGTATATGATAACGATGTATCTAGCTAGCTAATAGTAAGAGTGGCTACGGATCATTCTGGTTAGCAAAAGGCAAACTGAACGTCACCAATAGTATTAATGTCCACTTCGAATAGATTAATTATTTGAAATGGGCATCAATTCTATCCATGACGCAGAATGTCCGTTGGATCACATCCGAGATATTATTGCGTCTATGCCATATGAATTATGACGCGGCTTTAAGCAAAAAATGCCAAAATGTGATACCACCACTACAGGTTACGCCTTTGGTTTCCATCATATGGGCTAATGGATTATGCCCTCCCATCGCGGCAAGGTCGCATAACCAAGGGGAGGGAAAAATTATTTAATCTTCAAATTGAAATGAAATGAAGGTCTTCCTAATATTAAAAAAAATCTCCAAATAATGCCCTACAAAACGTTTTGAAGAAATGACATGAAAAAAATCGCACCGAATTCCCAAATTTTGAATAATGTTTTAAAGAATCTATGGAGATCGGCAATTTTATTTGAAAAATTCGAGAGAAATGTTTGTACATTCCAAGAGAAATTTCTGTAGGAACTCAATGGAGAATACTATGTCAAATGTATGGAAAAGTTTATAAAAGATATAATTGAATAATGCCTGAAGGATGTTTAGAGCGATTCCTGAAAGTAATTGTGGATGAATATTCGAAAAACCCATATGAAAATGCCTGGAGTTAATAAAACAAAATCAGCTTAGGAATAATTGTAGGATTTCGTGGAAAATTTCAAAACGATTATTTTCCAAAAACTCTGGGATAAACTTTTATGGAAGCGTTGGAGTGCTCTAGGATTTTTTGATTCCTCTATGCATCCATTGGAAAATCAATGGTAGCATCTCTGGAGAAATTTCTGAAACTATTCTAGAAAAATTCACTGAAGAAATTACTAGAATTCCTGAAGAATTCATTGCGAGATCTGAGAAACATATAATTAAGAACTTGTGGAATAGTTGCCTAATAGTTTTTGTAGGATTCTCTGGAACCTCTACAATTTTGCACTAGGATTCTCTGCAACCAGATTAAAAAAGTGACTTTAGAGATATTTTTTATTAAAATAGAGACCTTAACCATAACCAAAAATAGAGACTTACATTAAAATATTTAATGATCAAGATTGAAAAAAAATGTAAAAAAAAGAATGTTATTAATTATTTTCATGAGCAGTTGATGAATGACCCCCAACTGGAATTATACTTGCCTTTGCCCATTTGACAATCTTATGTTCTGATTCCCTGTCTAAACACATTTTATGCTGATTAATTAAAAATCGTTAAAAGGACTGAACATGTCAACTAGCGTTATGATAGAGGCGCAGCCGAATTTTTTTTTTCGATTGAGCATATTTTGTGTCACAAAAACGACACATTCTACTGTGGTGGACGGAAGCGATTAAGAATGAATACACCGAATTGAATCTATAACTATACACTGATAAAAATCCACACGCTCGATCTGTGTGTTTAAAATTATGGATCGATTCATGAACGTCCATATCGATTTGCTATGATTTTCTTGCAAACTTCGTGTGTGTTACACATTAAATTCCTTTGTTTTGCTTCATGGATTGATTCATCAACTGACAACAGGGATTCCATATTTTTTCCACATAAGTTCCCGAAGCTTTCTCTTCAGATTCGTATGTGTCAACCTATGGACGCACAGATCATCACTCCAACACGGATTCAGTGTGTTTTGCTTATGGCTATCATGTGTCATAATCATCATGTTCAAGTTGGTCGATTCATTGATATGCGCAATGAGATTGTTATGATGAAATCGATGAGCTATGCTATCGATTTCCATGTTCAAAGCTTCTAAATTGTGTGTGATCAACCCATGGGATGCATAGTGAACTGAATTGCGGTTGGACCTCGTGTCGAACAACAGTCATCATCATGCTTCCAAAGAGAAGAAGCAAATTTTGAAGCTGAAAGTTTGTGAAATTTGAAAATTGTGAAAATTTGTGAATTCGATTTTTCTTTTATTAGTGAAGTTGACCGATATACGAGAATTCTACCTTTCTACAAGAAAACATTGATTATAATGTATAGTTTAGTAGAAAAATCGGATTCCACTAACAGATTTTCCTGGCTTTCAGTTTCGAAAAAAATGGAATATGCTTATCCCTGGCTTCCCAAATTATGGATTTGCGGCGCCCGCTTGTTGCTGGCTCACTGGTTTGAAAAAAAAATCAAGAGAGCTTGCAACAAGCAGAGGAGCCTCGGATCCATATTTTGGGGAGCAAAAGTTCTTCTACCAAATTTCTTCTTTCAGTCCCATGACATTCATGTTCCACCACACATGACTATCTAAAGCTACTACATTTCGAATTCAATAAGCAAATCAGTTGGTTTTCATGATTTAATATTTGGAAATTCATGTTTGTTTCACATGACAACCTAATGTTGATACACATGTTATTATACCGTAAAATCAATGATGAAATCCATATGGCTACCACACTCAAAACATTTGGTTTTTCTCATTGCGCAAATCTATGAGTAAAACACACGACCTTGACGTGTAGATTTTTCTAAGTGTGAAGCGCTGTGACAGGGGTGATCATAAATCACTGCAATAGGGGTGCTCACAAATCACACCCCATACTACCATCTTTCAAAAAAAATTCCCTGAATGTAACCGAAATTCCCTTAGAATTCCAGTTTTTTCCCGATTGAATAAAATTCTCTGATAATTCCAGGTTTTTCCAGGTAGTAGACACCCTGAGCTACGTAACGAAAGTATTTAGTGCGACAATTTTCCGCTGGAGGCGAAGATTTCGCAGCTTAAGGTGAAGATGAATCGAAGCCAAACTTTTAATTTTCAAGAGCACGGATCTGGAGAACCAAACACCCGTTTAAGCTGAAAACTTAATCGATTGGTCACTAGCTGGTGGTTTTAGCTCAAACGGATGTTTTGGATGTTTTTATTTATTTTTGTAGAATAAGCAAAAACATTTTTGTAAAAAGAAATGGAATGTTCACAACCACAATGGACGACAACTAACTGGAACTGGGAACTGTACTTGCATTTACCAACATGGGAATCTTAGGTTTTACTTTATTGTTTAAAAATGTTTTATGTTGAACAGATAAAAATGACTATAACATTAAAGTACAGAACATTGTTTTGATAGCGGCGCAGTCTTGCAAAAAGGACATATTCTACCATGTATTATTAATTCAAAATAATTTCCCTGATTGCAGCCGAAATTCCCTGAGAATTCTTGGTTTTCCAGGTAGTAGACAGCCTGTATTAGGACTTTTCGTTATTAAGTTATGATTATTTATTGCTTAGGTAATCCACCGGCACCCTACTTGTTTCTGAAATTCTGAATGTTTACACTAGTGAGCGGATACTGGTGCAATGATGGTACTTGTTTCTGAAAGGTCGAGCAATTTATTTTTTTGTCCGTGAAACAAAATGTGAATAATATTCCTAGAAGCACTGTTACATAACTGTGAAAATTATACCACAGTTATGAATAGGCTGTTCCGAAAGAAACGCCAAAACGTATGCTTTCACTAATACATAGTTCATTTACCTCGCAGATAATTTGCTATTTATAGTGTTTTTTTTGGTCCATTATATGAGTCGATTTAATCCATAGGGGTGATCGGGGCAATATGGGCCGCCTAAGGAAAACGTCATGGAATGCATAGAAAAACAGCAAAAAATATGGTTTAAATGCAATTGACTTATACTATAAAATGTTATCTTCCATGTTACGTCGATAATTAATGTTAACATGAACTTGCAAATTATTTCAGGAACTTTTTGGAAAACCATGTTTTTTTCTACGTGGTCACGAACCATATGGTCAGGGCTGGTAGCAAAAAGTGGTACCGAAAAAAGTTGTTTTAGTGACCAGATTTGAGAAATAAGTGACTAAAAAGTGACTTTCGATTCTCGAAAAAGTGACTAAAAGTGACTTGAAAATCAAACCATGATCAGTTTTATTTCAATTCTATTATACTGTTTTACGATCAATATTCAATATGATAGGGAATATTCAATATGATCTACTGCAGGTAGTATAGGTCTAGTGGAGCATCATATTTGGACATTTTTATTATACTTCCAAAATTTCAAGATATTGCCTAATTTTTTTGCAAACAGGAAAATTAACATTTAGGTACGTAAACAATTCTTTTTTAGAAGATTTTCATTCTTTTCAAAATTGTATGTCTTTTATATCACCCAAGTATTTTATTTAGCAAATTTCAATAAGAATTTGGAAAATTTGTGAAAACAAATTTTTTATCATTTGGAAATGTACATCCAAAATCGCATAAAAAATAAATCTTAAAAACAGCTAAAATTGAATTCAATTTTAACTGTGTAGATCCCAAAACTTTTCTATGACTTCAAGTCGATAAGAATTTAAGATTCAGTTTAGAAACATTATAAGCGTATAGATGAAGTTCCGTCAAATGTAATATTCAAAGAAGAATGCTTTCTATTTAGCTTATTATATTCTTCTTTAACGCTTCTACCAAGTAAGGTCAATAGCGTCGGTCATTCAAAGTTGATTTTCTATAATGATAAAAATCAGGTAAAAGTTTAGGGGAGGGATTATTAGAGTATGTTTAAAACTACTAATTGAACTTTAACACTTCACTTTTTGCAAAAAATAAAAATACTAATTACTAGTGATTTTAGTATTTTATTTTATTTTTTTAGCAGAAAATGAAGTGATAAAGTTCAATTAGTAGTTTTAATGTTAATGTACAAGAGTTTATGTGGACACTTTCAGTGACGAACTGTTCATATTTCGATAAACCAATTCATTTAAGTAACCTGTCCACCGTTGTCATGAAAAAATATATATCAGAATGAATATATTGTATATTTAAAATAAAAGCATGGAACGAGCTCACCAAATTGATCATCCATCCCTGATTGAGCAGGTGTTTATTCAGCATGCTCATTTCACAAAAGTAAAATATCACTCCGGCGACGCGAAAACCTGAACTCGTTTGCACTCAGAGCGCGTGCAAACAAAAACGAGAAAAAAAAATTCGGCGACGCGACGACACAAAAAACAGTTTTTTTTTTTCTGGTGAAGATGAAACGAAGCCATAACACAAGCCCTCAAGAGCACAAAACTAGAGAACCAGACAGCGGTTCAAGCTGAAAACCTGATCGATAGATCATTACTCATCAAGCTCTCAGCCCGATCCGCTGCCCGCCTCTCCTGGCCCGTGCTCCTGAAAATTTGAGGTTTGGTATCGATGCATCATCACCTTCTGCTTGGGCTTTGATGAAGCACTGCCCAGCAGAACGCGTATTGAATTGACTTGAAAACGAAGTGTTAGATAATGGAAGATAAACGTCTAACTATCCACCACAAGGTGCAAAAATACTATTAAAAGGAAATACACGAGCTACTAAAAAAACTAAACACTAATAATAACTTAGATACTATTACAAATTACGTGGAACTCTATGAAAGATTAACTTTATTCCAAGCTTTTTTCACAGGAGAACCATGACCAAAATTCTGATACTGACATGAAATTTATCTGATGATGACCTTACTTAAACATAGCCTAAATTAAAAAAAGCCGATTCATAATTTTCTCATGAAAATGTAGCTCAAAATAGTTGAAAAAAGTGACTTTTTGACGAAAAAAGTGACTTTAGTTGAAACGGCTTAAAAAAAGAGACTTTAAAGTGACTGGCTTAAAAAAAGTGACCAAGTCACTAAAAAGTGACTCGCTACCAGCCTTGTATCATATGGTGCATTATGAGCCACCTCATTCAATCGAATGATTTTTATTTAAAACAGTATAAAGAAGAGTTAGTGGTGAAGAGTACAATATTGGAAAGGAAATTGTATTAGCTTTGCTTGAAATTATTGATTCTAGCAGCTTATTTTTTAAAGATACATAATACATAGTAAACAGACCATCTTATACTAGTACTAAATTACGATACTTGGTTCAACGTATTTTCTAGCAAAGTTTTCCACTTGTAATGAATAATGGTGCATAAAGATGACTATGCAGTAAAAAAATAATCTGGTATATTAGGGCAATGCATTTTTATGTTCAAAACATCGTTTGTTTTGCTTAAATCTAGGTGGCTCATTTTGCCCGCCCCTTCATCTTGAAAATAATATATTGTTTTTCAATAATTTTGTTTACGAATAAATCTAATATCGCTCACGAACTGTTCATTATGATGAGAAGTTTTAATGGATTATAAAATTTACCAGAATTATAAATATAATTGTCTTATAAGGCTTAATTAAAAACTGACAAAATTATAAGCTTTTCATGACGAAGGACAAATTTGTACATTTTTGTAAATATTTTGAGTGTTCAAACGAATATTCTTACGGTTTTTATTGTGGTGGCTATTTGAGGCATCCTTCAGCAGATCATAATGACACTAGACATTGAAACACTGTTTTTAATGTCAAAACCGGTGTGGCTCATATTGCACCGTATGTTCATATTGCCCCCATTGCCCCTAATAAGGATCTTCCTATCCCACCAATCAACATCTGTGGGTTAAACAACGTTTAAAGTTTCTGTAGATAGACAGATAGATACGTTAGTATCGACCGCATAAAGCTGCTATGGAAAATCATGGACGAGAACAGCTTTCCCGGGACGCTCACGAGACACAACGGTGGCAGGTGTGCAAAACTGTTTGATGGTTTCAGGCGAACATTCCAGTTCGTTCGGATCCCGCAGTTCAAAAAAGATTCGAACCCGAACCAAATTTACCATGTACAAAACGCTCATTAGGCCGGTAGTCATCTACGGGCGTGATCCCGGATCTTTTCGTAATTATCGAAAATTTTCTTGACTTCCCTGGGAGAGTATCATTGTAACATTGTAATATTGTGAAGTTCGGATAACATAGAAATAATCAAGAATAGTTACCTTTAAATTAAACTGTTTTATTAAAGATGTACACTCCCCGTCGCCGTCCCAAGTTTATCCTTCTTATGCTACGAACTCATACGGGATCGGAGCCAGGAAGACAGGCTCCGGTGGGTTCACGATGACCTGCTCGCCGCGAGGTGCTTGTGGCTTGCGCTTCAAGCAGATCTTGGCCTTCGGGTTCTTCGTCTTCAGCTCGTGGCGGGCGGCGTCGTTTTCCTTGACGCGGCGCAGGAAATCCTCACGGCAGCGCGATGGCTTCACATGCTCGATGCGGACGTTGATGCGCTTGGCTAGGATCTTTCCGCGGACACGCTTGTTCACGATGACACCGAGAGCGTGCTTGGTGACGTTGTATACGCGGCCAGTCTTGCCGTGATATGCCTTGTAGGGCATACCCTTGTGGACGGCACCGTGTCCCTGAAATAAAATAGAAACCGTGTTAGATTGGTTTTGGTTTGGTTTGATTTTGAATTGATAAGTGGTACATCCACATAGGAAGCCGTATTCCATTATCAGCAACAGAGGTGCCACTCAGTAAACTCGTTTTTCAGTGAGACGGTTTTTGCCATAAATAGAAATTTGCATCAATACAATGAACGAACAATGTCATTTTGATGTGAATTCACCGTTTCATTTGTAGCAGGATTAAATTGGCCAGCAGTAGGAACTATGTCTACTGTGGACATAGGCAAATGACGGCTACATGCCCAACATTTCCTTTAGATATTATTCCAAAGATTTGTTTCAGAATTGTGCATAGTGATTATTTTTATTTTATGGACTTCTTAATGAATTCCTCCAAGAATTTCGTTTAAATCCGAGAACGAATCATTGGAATACTGTAGGAGATTGAAGTAGGCAATACAATCATTAGGAAGGTCATAGTAGGCTTTCAATAGCAAATTAGGATCATTTCGATGTATGACAGTCATTAATCCTCGAGACGCCAAATAAACAAGATCCATTTATAAGAAGCTCTCTGTATTTTGTACTTCAATACCACAGAGATTCAGTGGGTTGGTCGCTTGGTTCGAATGTCAGAAGAAAGAATTACGTAAAAAAATATTCAGCAGGGAATCAGGTCGGCGAATTTGTGGAAGGCCACACAGTGTAAGGGGACCTGGGAATCCTAAACGTACGAGGCACCTTAAGCAGTATCATCCAAGACCGATGAAGATGGAGCTCTACTTCTTCTATACGCCGGCTATGATGAATGTAATGTAATTTGCCGAGAAATTGCCCTATTCTTAAAAATAATCCTACACCAATCTCTAAAAAAACTTCTGCGAGGACCTCTAAAAGAAATCTTAAACTTTTGATATAGCCTTTGGAAGATTTTCTCGTCAAATAGCTAAAATAATTAAAAAATAATAAAGAACGAATCCATGGTTAATCTTTTGTAGAATTTTTAAAAGTAATTCCTTAAATAACATAGAATGGAATCCATTGAAAAAAAATGCAAAGGAATGGCCGAAGGAATAAGCAGGAAATGTTTAGAAGAACTGCAGGGATAATCCCTGGATGAAATGCTTAGCTTAGCTTAGCTTAGACTGACTACACATATCAATGGTTGCTATTCCGTGATTGACCGAAGTCAGTGAAAATGCACAAAGAATCAACTAGAAGTTCGGCTGGGATTGGCCATAATCTTCTTCAGTGTGCATAATTCAGTGCCTCTATTTATACAGGGTCAATAACGGCGCCGGCCACGTCCTTGCAGTCAGGTGGGATTGGGGGAAGGAATGTTAGTGTGTAACTTTTGCTATTTGGAGACCGTGTTTGCCTCTGCATCTCCGCAAAGGTTACTGGGAGAGATGTTTGTTAATGGGGAGGATCGTTGGGTCACAGGATTCACTTTGATAAGCGATTAGACCATGATAAACGATTATTTGTGAGTTATAAACATACTTAGAAATATAAAATTTTCGATTGACATGAAAAATTTTCAAGTATGAGAAAATAATGCCGTCACTTGAAGTGACGAACCATTCAAAGTTTGTTGAACAAATAGCTAAAAGCAACATTCCTACAGGATATTTTACTCAAATTGGAAAAAAAAATATCGATTGGCTAGACCATCACATAATATTCTTATGCCGACACTTACAGTGGCGAACCATTCAAAGTTTTTTGAATAAAATGAACGTTTTGCAAGTCTACACTTCTAGCACAGACCAAACCATTCAAAGCATTTTTTATGTATAAAAATAAAGGTAAGTGATTTAATACAAAAAATATAAAACAATAAAGTTATGAATAAGAGTTTATGCCGACACTTACAGTGACGAACCATTCATAGTTTGTTGAAAAATTATATTTATCTAACGATTAAATGTGCGGTCATACACATTTTATAGACTTGGAAAAAAAAAAGCATGAAACGAGCTCACCGATTGATCCTTCATCCTTGATTGAGCAGCCACAATCCACTTTCAGCTTCACTCGTGTGCTCGGCCATATAAAAGCACTCAGAAAAAAACGCATCACCTGAGAGGAAAAAAAACTGACGACTTCTCGGACTTTCTCGACGCACTGCCCGGCAGAAAAGAACGCGTCACCCGAGAGGGAAAAAACTGACGACTTCTCGGGCGTTCTCGATGCACTGTTCGGACTTTCTCGACGCACTGCCCGGCAGAAAAGAACGCGTCACCCGAGAGCGAAAAAAACTGACGACTTCTCGGACTTTCTCGACGCACTGCCCGGCCGAAAAGAACGCGTCATCCGAGAGGGAAAAAACTGACGACTTCTCGGACTTTCTCGACGCACTGCCCGGCAGAAAAGAACGCGTCACCCGAGAGGGAAAAATAATGACGATTTCTCGGGCTTTCTCGACGCACTGCCCGGCAGAAAAGAACGCGTCACCCGAGAGGGAAGAAACTGACGACTTCTCGGACTTTCTCGACGCACTGCCCGCTGCAGGGATAATCCCTGGATGAAATGCTGTAGAAATACCAAAATAGATACATTTCTTATTCACTTCAGTTCCGTGAACATTTTTTATGAGGGATTGGAAGGGTTCTTAATAGAATTCTTTAAATGATCCCTGTAGGAGTTTTTGTATCATTTTCTAGGAGAAACTGTAAATGAATTCTTGAAGGTTCCTATACACAAATGGCAAAAAGAATCGAAGTAGGAAGATTTTAGGGAGTTTTTGAAGAAAAACCACAAAACTCTGAAATGATATTCAGTATATTTTGTTCAAACAGCCCTGTAGGAATCTTTTGAAGATCTCTTAGAGTGCCAAATGAAATAGATGGAAGTTGTAAATGTAAAGGAATAATTCTCTGGAAGCAGTAGCATTGGAGTGCTCAAAGATTTCCTGGACCAATTCTGGAGATAAAACTGCAAAGAATCCCTTCCAAAATCGCTGGAAGAATTCCTGAGAGGATTGGTAAAGCAATCTGTCGAAAAATTTTAGGGAAGATCCCTACAGAATTTCTCGAAAGAACATATTTTAGATGGAATCTGAAGATATTACTCGAAGCTTTCCCTCCAGATATCTAAGAAAACAAATCGCGGAATAAGTTGAAACATGAGTGATTTTTCTACTAGAACATTTTTGGGCAACATGAAGCTTAGTTTCAAATGTTTGACTATGATTGAATTGAAGGACAAACATTTTGTTTGGTCTATTTGCCACAGATATATGTTCGGAATTCTGTCCATTCCCAGCTATAAACCAATATTTGGCAGCGAACACAGTTTGCCCCACTTCACCCAAACATTAAAACGATTTAGGACACTGACTTGCGAAACGGCCGGTCAAACTGAATCTGTATTCACTCCGCGTTATCCCCACTGGCATCTGGATGCGTCCAATAGGGAAACAACACCGAACGAACTTTCTTTTTCGATCTTGGAGAATGTTTAAGAAGCAACCGGTGAGGCAATCCGTGAGCCCCTCCTGAACATCTCCGGAAGGTAGGTCAAACGCTACAAACAGTCCACTCACCTTAATGTCCACGTAGTCTCCGGCTTTGTAGACCTTCAGGTAGGTAGACAGGGGGATGGTTCCGTGCTTCCTGAAGGGGCGGGAGAACATGTCCCTGGTACCACGACGATAACCCTTCGAGTTGGTCATTTTGATAGCTTATTGTATTGTGAGCGCACCAAATGCTGGAACAAATTAAGGAAACCGATTAAAACATGCACCACCAACTTCAACCACACAAGAGCCGCATTCGATCCATTTTCGCTTCCGTTTTGTTTGGGTTTTTGCGGTCACAAATTTCGCAGCTTATTCTCATGGAATCAACTAAATTTTGGATCGATCGGATATTTTACGGTATACTTTTCTATCGTTTTCCAAAATCAACATAGAAACAACGAAATCTAATCCAAAATTCAGATTTTTCGAGGAACTTTTTGATGATACGTACTGTCAACTTCACGAATAACAAGGAAAAGGTTATGTTGAGAGATTTCAGATGTCAATATATGTTGGCTGCACTGGCTTCCGGCGAAACTTCAAACGCAATTTCATGGGCGCCGTAACTGGAATGAAAAAAGCCTTTTCGAGGGGTCTGCATGCGTTGTTTGTGGAAAAGTCTTTTAAGGCTGTGAACCGTTTCACCGATTCGTTCACCTTTTAGTCAAAATTGGCTTGTTTAAGGGTATCCAGTTTCATACATATTCTGAATCTACGTTAAAAAATCAACTAGAATCCAAAGTTTCACAAATTTCCGTGACCTGGAACTATTTTTTAAACACGTTAGAAATTAGTATGGAAATCATTTTTGAATCACCCCTCGGCAAATTTTACTTCGGGACTAGCTGTCATTATGTTAATTGAAATGTCATTGAGTGGACGAGTTAAAATCTTTTTTAATCATTTCTGATACCAACATTAAGATATTCAAGTGCAATAAAATCGTTGTTAGCTCTTTCGTTTGAGCTACAAAAAACTGTAAGTTGTTCTTCACTAAACAACCCAATTTGAAATTTCGGTAGTTATTTTCCCCTCAAATGGTTAAACTGAACTTCGCGGTCGACCCATTTGAGTTTTAACAGTTGAGTAGTAGTTCAGAACAAAGTTGACAGACGGTTAGTTATTCTCAAATTACCGGGAGTAGAAAATAACTCTTGAGCTGTCAAGTCTAAACCATGCTCAGTTGGGTTTATTCACAAATTTCATAACGCCAAAAATTGCAATTTTCGACACCCGCTTTGCATGAATATTTTACAAATTTTGTAAGTACACTAAAATTGGGATAGGGCTTTAGGACCCTATTTTGGGTTAAGTCAATACAGTACCAGATTTAAGGCCCAAACGCAATGACAGCGGAACGGCAACGGAAAGCGGAACCGGTTCGCCAGTATGAATTATAGTTTGCTAGTCGACTCAGTGTTGGTTCACTTTCATTCATTGACAGCTCAGTCGAGATGGTGTGTAACTGACAAATGTAAACAAATTGAGTTTTATTCACCTAACAGTTTATTTGATAAATTACAATCATATAATGCACAACTGTTTCTTAAAAATAACGTTTTTCACGAAATAAGTGAGAAAAACATAAAGGCGCATTTGATATTCTCTTTCGATACGAACTCTGATGTCAATTTCGCCCATCTTCCCCCTTTGCGATAACCGGGCGCATTTGCGATTGAGTGTGGCAGCAGGGCGCATTTAAAACTGAGTGTGCAGAAGGTCGATAGTGAAGAAGGTTCGTGTGACAGAGCGTAGCAAAACGGCGAAGCTGATGATAGTCAAAACAGAAGGACGAGGTCAAGAGGCGCAATCGCGGCTGTCAAACTGAAGGAGACGAAAAAAGTAAGAGGTTGTTTCCCAGATACAACCGCCAAATTGGCGTTGGATAACGTTAGCTTCTTCTATTTCCTGGCTTGAGACAGTCACGAACTCATGAAAGATTTATACTGATAAAAACCTCAATTTTCATACTATTTGTTGCGTGTCAATTCTGACCTATTATGGACATTGTGTGTTATTTGGTTGGTTCGGTTAACACTTCAACACCGATAGAATCGGTCGATGGAAGAAGAACCATGAGCGGTAACTCTTGCTCCACGCATGATCTTCTAGGATTGGTTGCTTTAGTGGATTCCGAGGCCAGTTTTAGGTTGAGGTACTTCTCCATGAAGTTCGCGAACTCCATGTTCTCCTCTTTGCTCAAATCGATGTTAAAGTTGCCAGTCACGATGATTGGCATGATCTCCTTTTGATACTCGAAGAAGTTTCGCACCATGAAAAACTTCTTCTGCTTCGTCTTGGCAAATCTGCGATTCCAGAGCTCCGACGTCATGGTCCTGCAGGAAGCGAGAAGCCTAACTGGTCGGTTTGTTTGAGGATATGTCAGCATCATACCGAAGGGCATCCAGCTGGCTCGTCGTATCCGTGAAGAACGCGCTTAAATTGAATTGCAGCACATTTTCAAATAAAACGGCCCTTTTCAGGGTCATAACAATGCATTCGACGTAAAAGTGTTACAACTAGAGACATTTAATCTATTACTATTAATTGATTAATTAATTTATTTACTTATCTTTCATTATTTCGGTTAAAGTCTTCTAACGGAGAGAAATTGCAAACAAAGTTCTACCTAGGTTCCTGTCACTCGGGTGCCGACGGTAAGCACAATGAGAATTTTATTTCTTGGCACAGTGATTCTCGAAAAGCATTATTTAGCCATGATTAGTGATTGCATGCAAATGACTGACCGAAATTTGAATCAATCACATCCAATCATCAGTAGTGTCGCTCTTCGCAGTGGATAATTCTCATAACTCTTTCAAAATGAAATTATCGTCCTGAAAAGGACAGTTGGGGGTAGTCACCGTCGATCAAACTGTGTTTTCATTTCATTGTTAGACAGAAACACACCAAAAGATTACCGAAGACGATTAAATTAAAATGCCATCGGTAATTTTGTGCTTCCTAGTTTCCGTGCCCATCCTTGTTTTTGTTGGTTTGCCCACTCCGACGGCAATTATCAAGGTTTCTGGACGCGTTCCTCACGAATTCGATGGGCTAGCAGGATGCCCATGGCCATGATGAGCGATTTCACGGAACCCGCAGCTTTTAGCTTGGGAATAAACAGCAGCAGCGACGATCATGTAAAATTTATTCTGATAGGGTCTATCTCCGGTTGCTGGTGCGCACGTGGCTGATTGAAGTTAGGCTGGCTGACGAAAGTGTATAAAATATCGCTCAATGATATCTGTGCCCATCTAGTCGTGGGTTCGTTGGGCTTTCCTTAGCCGAGTGGTTAGAATCCGCGGCTACAAAGCAAAGTCATGCTGAAGATGTCTGGGTTCGATTCCCGGTCGGTCCAGGATCTTTTCGTAATGGAAACTTCCTTGACTTCCCTGGGCATAGAGTATCACTGTACCTGCCACACGACATACGAATGCGAAAAATGGCAATTTAGGCAAAGAAAGCTCTTAGTTAATAACTTTGGAAGTGCTCTTCGTCAGCTAAAAAGCAGGCTCTGTCCCAGTGAGGACGTCATGCCAAGAAGAAGAAAAAGAAGAAATGTTCGATCCCCATCGGAGCACGTGGTTTCTTTTCGTAGTTTAAATTTCAATTTGCATATTTGACACGTGTGTCGGCGTGTACATGTAAACTTCAAAACGTCAAAACCTTATAACAGCAAGACAAATTGTGCTTTTCTATGCAAAATAAGACATACCTCGATATTTCCTAATTTTTCAATAGTTTAGTCATGAAAATCAATAGTTTTCAATATTGGAGTAGATTTGTAGAAACATTTCCAATCGATTGGTGCAAGAATCTTGAAAATCTATCCGGGCGTTAGTAAGTTATTAACAGTTAAAATCTAACCACTTTTCGTGACGCGAGCGATTTTTCGTTTTTCGAAATTGTACCCCAGTATGTTGACGTAAGACGTTATCCAACATCAAAACCGAGGGGCGCAACAATCCTCAATTTTGATGAATGGCGCATGATGCTATTTTATTTATTTAAACATGGTTGTTCATAATATGAAAATAAATCAAATGGTTTGTTACAAAAATAATATTGTAATGGATCATACAAAAATGCATCATGCGATTAAATCGATCGATATAGAATTGAAATTATATCCGCTGAACTGCAAACCGATTTTACTGACAATGTATTAGTGTTCACATTCGCCCTAATTCTGACTCTGTACACGGAGACGGAATTCAACTCAATTTTGGGTTGTTTCAACGCAATTCCGTAGTTGAGCCCAATAACTCAATTTTGGCTAAATTTCCAAGGTCCCCACTAGGTAGTTTGGCTTTAATTCCATTAGAAAAGTATACTCAATTTTGGGTTGATTTAACGCAAAATTGAGTTCCTTCGACCCAAACA
Source organism: Aedes aegypti (assembly GCF_002204515.2). Classification (NCBI taxonomy): domain Eukaryota; kingdom Metazoa; phylum Arthropoda; class Insecta; order Diptera; family Culicidae; genus Aedes; species Aedes aegypti. Next base: position 255,379,408 of record NC_035109.1, on the reverse strand, counting down.
TAAGAAAAGTTGCATTTACCCAAATTTGGCTTATTGGGCCAAAGTACCCCCATTGGGTAGATGCAGCTCTCTCTATTTTTGACAACATTCGTGTGGGAGAAAGAGAAAACCGAGAGATTTTGGGTTGAAACTATAATCGATATACTTAATTTTGGGTAAAGTAAACTCAAAAATTAGGTAAAAATATTTCTCCGTGTACACGGAGAAATATTTTTACCTAATTTTTGAGTTTACTTTACCCAAAATTAAGTATATCGATTATAGTTTAAACCCAAAATCTCTCGGTTTTCTCTTTCTCCCACACGAATGTTGTCAAAAATAGAGAGAGCTGCATCTACCCAATGGGGGTACTTTGGCCCAATAAGCCAAATTTGGGTAAATGCAACTTTTCTTATGTTTGGGTCGAAAGAACTCAATTTTGCGTTAAATCAACCCAAAATTGAGTATATTTTCCTAAAGGAATTAAAGCCAAACTGCCTAGTGGGGACCTTGGAAATTTAGCCAAAATTGAGTTGAATTCCGTCTCCGTGTATTGATGTAAACACAAAATTTATGTAAAAAAATCCCCGTGTTTATGTTTCGTATATATACGCATATGAAGCTCCGTTTCCGTGTGCACGCGACGCACATTATGCCCCCTATGAAAAGGCTCACGACGCCCATGAAGCCTCCACGGCTTTGTTGACATTGTGGTGGTTGGTGCTAGCCGGCCTCAGTGTCACAGAGCGCCCAATGCTATTTATGTTTTCGCGCGCACTCACCAACGATTCGAATTTATTTTTGTCGTAAAAATGTTTTAAAAGTTTGCACAAATTCAGCGTGTGAAAAATGTTTAACTGCAAGAAAAAATGCACGGGTATTTCCCGTTTCGTGGATGAAGATGTCCGCAAAATGCTGGAGCTAGAAAAGTTCAAACAGTGTAATTCCATTTCGTTCTCCAATGTCGACGACGATTCGCCGGTTGAAGTGTTTGGATACGAGCTGTTTTACCTGGATGACGAAACGTTAAGGATTCAAACGGAGAATGCACGGGATTATGCTGGGAAACTATCGGTTGAAGCGCACCGAGATGCTGTGGGACATTTTGAATGCAGAAGGCAGATTGCCGAGCTGGGGTCATTTCTACGATTGATTCTAGGCGAAGTAGACAGGCTAGATGGGAAGGTGGTGATGGATTCCATGTACCGACTGTACGATTCCTTTCCGGAGCTGGTTACGGTAGTTGAAGGAGCGGCCAACGCGTTGAGCCAAGAGACATATGATTACTTCCACGGATTGTTGGAATTCTGGTGGTACGGGTTGATTATAACATTTGAGCTGCAACAGCGCGACACGACGTCGGATGGGTATGAAACCATGTACCGAAGTCTGCTCGAAGGTTTAATCCAACTGGCGATGTTCAGGTATTCGAGACTTGAAAAAAGCGACTTGCCGTTCCATGATCAATTCTACTGCACATGTGTGCGCAACATTTGGATCGGGATCATGTCTTTGAGTATGAGTGGACGGAAGCACCTTGATTTTTGGGAACATATCAACAACGCTCTGGAGTCCATACGGAACGGAAGGCATGATCTGTACAGAAACTTTGCCCCACCGGCCAATGATTTCTTGTTCGTTGCTTGGTTCATTAATGGAATCGCCTCATTGTATCAGTATTGTATATTAGATGTGGACACATTCAAGGAATCCGCTGTGATAGTAAACCCTCCCGATTATACTCTGCTGGACAGAGCTGTTAAGGAAGTCACTCATGGGGACAAGCCGGAAGACCACTTGAGGATTCTTCTGGTGTTACTCAAGCCCATCTATACCAAATGGTGGCCGGTAAAGCACGATTTCCTATTTTCTCTATGGGAGTACTTCAGCAAACGTCTCAACTCACCGTTTCAATTGGCATCGGAACCACTCAGTAAACTGGCTTGCATCTGCCGATCTCCGATTGGCCTGATCGAACAAGCCCGTTGCCAAGCTGATCCACAAGCATTCGAATGTTTAGACACCTACTCATCCAGTTTCAAGTGCTATCTAACGATTATCGCCTTCATGGTTCGCCATTACTCCGACAACAACCAGAAAACCAAAGTTCAAATTCTCTTCAACCGTACCGTTCTGAAACTGGTTCCCGCCAAGATAGAACTTCTAACAGAGCAAGGAATCTACAACTACTCGCTGCTTATGCTCACAGTGTTGGAGTCTACCCCATACCAAGACGATTACCACCGTCTATCGAAGCAAATGCTGCATTTCAAGTTGGTCCAGCCGAGTTCCGCCGGAAACCTCGATAGCACCATTCGCCGCATCACGATGATATGCCTGGCCAATGCCGCACTGGTCATGCACTTCAGTCAGCGGAATTTCGACAAGGGCGCCCATCTGCAGCAGTTCCTGAAGGCGATCGACGAGGCCTGGATGAAGTACGGGAATCGGTTGCAACCGGCGTTACACGTGTTGGCCGATGCGATGGGGTCCGTGTACGATGACGTCATCTCCGGCGGAAGGCAGTTCGGCAAAGGGGATGAAAGGTTCGTCGGTGTTTGGGTGGAAAAGTATCTGAACGAGTGCTCAGGTAGTGAGCGCGATGCACTGTTTCAAAGTAAGTATCTACATTGTACACTCCCGTGCATAAGTTTGCGTACCTACACTCTCTAAGAAACATACAAAAAAGTTTTGTCCATATCTCTGTGATTACACGTTCGATTGAAACTCTCTATGGCGCATTCCAAAGGTATCGAGTTATTGTTACTTCAAAGGTATTTTTCCAAATACATTGCTTTGAATTTTGCATACTAAATTTTTACTTAAAATCGTGACAATTTCCAAAAAAAACACTGAAAAACATAGTTAATTTCCTCAGAATATAATAGACCAAAATTTTAAATCAGGGTTTCATTCAACTCGTAATCTTTATGTTCTCTGAGAGCAGTCACGAAGTTTTGGCGGAAAAATCTGAAAACTATTTTAAATCAATGAAACATTCATTCAAGTCGTCGTGCAAAAGTTTGGGTTCACCTGAGCCACACGCAAATCATTTTTGTCAATATCTCCGCCATTTTTCCACCGATTATAATAGTTTTTCGAACGCAAATAATAACGCGTAGGTACATGATTGGTTTGAGATTTCACAGAATTTTTGTGTTTTAAGTTAGTTTAGGTGAACCCAAACTTAAGCACGATGAATTGAATGCAGTGTCGATTCCCCAACCTCAAATCTATCTGTTCCACGGTTACAAATTCTTTTTTTTTTCTTGACAAAGTAGCAAATTTGCATTTAATAAGTAGAGCTTTGTTAGAAAAGAAGATTCCAACAATTAACAGTGAGCTTATAATCTAAATTTGCCGAATTAGCCATTTTTAGATTCGTAGAACAGGTAAAAAGTGAGGTTACGAGTTGCCTCTGCTTGAATGACTATTTTATTAATACCTGTACACCCAACTCCCCTCGGAAAGCCGGACCATGCATATCTCTGTCGTTTTCGAAGCGATTTTCAAAAACTTTTCAGCAATGGAACTGGACACTATTCAAAATTGATGTTCATTTTAAGGTTTTTGAAATAAATGCGTTTACCCAAAGTTGTTAAGCAAAAGGTACTAACTAGTTTTTTGAAAAAAACTCATATTTTTACTCAACTAGGGTTGTTATGTCTAATACGGCTTAAACCAGCCGACGGTGTTTTGAAAATACCTGAAGGTTGTAGACACAAAAGTCAATTTGAACAAATTGAGATGTACAATTGTGAAAAATAATAGAATCGTTCTGGTGGGCTTCGATCCCACGACTCCCAATTCGCTAGACTGGGCGCGTTAACCAACTACGCCACAGAACGGGTAACGATTCTGCAGCGCAATCGGCTAACTGAAACCAAAGTCCGTCACGACCCCATATTCTGATTCTCCTTCACAACCCTTCAACGATGTCAACAAAGTAATTAAAGGACCTCGATTATCTTATGCAGATGATTTGAAACTGTTTCTGCGGGTCCGTACCATCGCCGACGCCGTTGCTCTTCAACATGATTTAGATGTTTTTGTAGTTTGGTGCGACATGAATCGATTGACAGTTAATCCTGAGAAATGCTCGATTATCTCATTCTCACGCAAACTGCAGCCCATCCTGTTCTGTTACCAGCTCAAGGGAAAGGTGCTTCAACGAGTACAAGACGTTAAAGATCTTGGCGTTATTCTGGATGCTCAGTTGACGTTCAAACACCATGTCATCGAGAAAGCCTCCAGGACATTGGGTTTTATCTTCCGTATTGCCAAGGATTTCACGGATCCATATTGTCTCAAATCTTTATACTGCTCATTAGTTCGGGCCACACTTGAATATTGCTCCGCAGTTTGGCATCCGTATTACCGTAACGGCGTGGAGAGGATAGAGTCAGTGCAACGTCGCTTCATCCGTTATGCTCTCCGTCGACTTCCATGGCGAGACCCGTTCCGGTTGCCTAGCTACCAAAGTAGGTGTCAACTCATTCAACTGGAATCACTGCAGACCCGTAGAGACGTCAATAGAGCGATGGTAGTGGCTGACTTGCTTTCAGGAAGAATAGACTGTCCTGCGCTCCTGGAATCTATCAATGCGAGTGCTCACTCCAGGACGTTGCGTAACAATGCTATGTTGAGGTTACCATTGCGACGAACTAACTATGGCCAAAACAGTGCTATGGTCGGTCTTCAACGCGTGTTCAATAGGGTTGCTGAAGGGTTTGATTTTCACCTGTCCCGTCAAGTAATACGTCGTAACTATGTAGAAATTTTATCCCGACTCTCTGTGTGAATATTTGTGACTTTCATTTGTTTTATTTTTTTGACATTTTGTTGCCTTGTTTTGTAAAGTTTCAACTTAGTATTTTACTGTATTTTTTAGTTTAAAACATCATTGGGGCTTACTGTCTGTTGGTGTATAAATAAATAAATAAATAAATAACCCTACACCTCCTTCGGCTCTCTGAGATGCCCAATTCGACACTCCTAAGCGTGCCTACGAACAATGGACCAATGCACAAGTTCACTATTTGACGTTTGAGCGGTGCCGTGTTATTTACGTGACCATGGCAACAAGTGAATTCGGCACCGCCAAGTGTCAAATTAGTGAACACGTGCATTGGTTCATAGTGAGAGAATTTATTTTTAGCGTCGCACTGTTGCCTTGTTTGTACTCATAAGCCAAAGTTGGCTCAATAGGCCTATTCACATGACGTCTCAAATCAGCTGATCGGGAAGCACTTTGACAGTTCTTCTATGAAAATGACAGGCCCGTGTTAGCACCGGTCCTCCACCGATGTAAACAAATGCATAGACGGATCTGTCACATGAAAAGGCCTATGAGATGGTTAGTATGAGCAGTGTTGCTACATTTTTGCGATTCTCATTTTTATTTTCAGGCGAAAAAAACTTTTCTATCTTGAGTCAACCTCCAAAAATCTAGATAAAATCTAGGTTGCGCTAAAATTCAAAATAAACCTTTTTTAGATCACAGAGAATATTTGAAAACGTATTATGACTGTTCTTGGGATATCATTTTTTTTTAATTGGAACTTATTCTACCTAAAGTAAGTTAAAAATGCATAATTAATATAAAAAATAATATACTTAAGTATTTAAGAAAAACTAAACAAAGGAATGACTTGTCTGCTTCATATCTTCCAAAACCGTGCCCTAAACAGGTGTTATATCCTGCTCAAATTTTAAATAGTAATTTAAGCAACAAGTTGCAAAATGATGATTTTTTTTAGCACGAGTTGTCGAGGCTTGTCGAGTTGGATAAATACAATGAGTGCTGAATAAAAATTGGGTTGGTAATGTCTGTTATATAACCGCGGAATTGACGTAGGAATACAATGGACAAACTTCGATAAATTCTGGGTCAGACTCTTACAACAGTGCGGTAGCTTTTTGTAGATGCTAGGATGTTTGATGATAGATGATACACGCAAAAAAATTGTGCGGTAAAAACTACCATTTTAGGGGGTTAACTTAAGCGCTCGCACCGGCAATTTTCAGCAGACCAGAAATGCGCTTGATTTTACCATGTCTGTAGTCGAAATCAGATTGTTGTAAATTATTTCTGTCAAATGTACCAGTAATGTGGTGGGATGTACCGTAAACATAGTAAATTGGTCTGAAATTGCATGGTAGTTTCAAGAATGGGCGTAGTCAGCTAAAATAGTAATTTTTACTGCAGAATTTTTTTCCGTGTAGGTGCTGTGATTGTGAGTTTTCAATTACGTTATGGTTTTAAGGGAGATCTGTCAATTGGTTTGGAAGCTTTTCAGAGTTTCGGATTTCAAAGTAAAATACTTTAAAAAGGATTTGATTTGATTATGATGTTTGAATGTTCACAGTCATTCAAACATCATAATCAAATCAAATCCTTTTTAAAGTATTTTACTTTGAGTATGAGTGTAGTGAAAGATTATTAATAATTTGTCATGTACAAATTCATAGTACGTGTACTAGTTTTGTGTTGTTATTGATCGGATGAAGTTTTCAGAAATTAATTTTTTTGGACTAATTTTGCTGGTCTTGAAAAGGACTATGGGGTCATGCACAAATTACGTCACGCTCCAAGGGGGGAGAGGGGGTCAAGCCAAGCGTGACAAGCCTTACAAAATTTTCGGAGGACTCATACAAAAAACGTGACAAAGGGAGGGGGAGGGGGTCAAACAAGTTGGAATTTACCGTGACATAATTTGTGTACCATCCCTATTTGTCGTTCTGACATTTTCCTATCTTGCACAGCAGTGCCTGGAGAAATGCCGCACAAATGTCTTCAACCTGATCTGCTACGCCTAGCATTGCATTATATTCCTCACTAATATTTTGAATTGTGAGAGGAACAGCTACGTTGAAGGCCGTATCCTTCTGGTTAATCGCCACACCTCCAGCTCTCACGCCTGGGCGTTTGAACTGGTTATGCAACTGTAGCCAGCAATGTCGACTTAAGAGTGATCGTCTAGACAAGTCTCACTCAGTGCAAGGAATTCTACACTGGTTAAAATTTGGTCTGTAGCAATAACCATTGCATGAGCATTTATGCTCTGTACATTGATACCCATCAATGTGCAAGCAGGGCCGCTATGCTCCAAAATTTCACGCAGTTCGTCTCCAAGCGTCCGTAATCGATGATTGCCCAAGCGATGCAGCTCGTTCCTCAAGTCAACCCTCATGGGAGAATTGCTGCCTTTGGCGTGATGGAACTTGAAAGAATTGGTAGAGTTTGTCAAAAATATTCCTTGCAGTGAAGTAACCCGTGACAAACCAACATATACACTACCCACCATAAGTATGGAATTGCGTATTGCAACACTCATACTGAAGTTTGCAGCACCTTGAAAAGTTTAGCATCACCTAAATGAATATTATCTCGTGATTCTGAAGTGCTAGATCAATGTATTTTCGAGGTCATCTTAAAAAATAAGTCTTTGAGCCCCTGCGATTTTTTGTTTTCATTGAAAAAACTTTTATCACTGGATTTTGGGTGATGCTAAACTTAAAAGTACTGCAATACTCAGTATTGCAACGATTCCATATTTATGGTGGGTAGTGTACCAATTGCTGATCCTGGCTTCTATCACAGGCACTAACCACCAGGAACTGAATGCGTTTGAATTTGATTATGCCACTCAGTTTGATACTAAAATAATAATTCTCTGTACAGAAGTGAAATTGGAATTTCAAAACCAAGAGCGTTACGTTAGCACGAAATATTTTAAACTCCTATAACTTTTTGCTGGCTTAACAAAATTCTTTGCTCCTCAATCGAAAGACATGGCATAAAAGGGTCATGTTATTTACTTACTGAATCCCACATACCTGCCCAAATAGTTTAATAACTGTTTTAAAAGAGAACGTTGATTTCAAGCAAATCTTTAAATAGGTGTGCTAGAGAAAAGTTGACTTCATTTGCTTTTCACTCTCCGCTTGGATTGCATCTCAGCAGGCAACAGATAGGCTTGCTCTGAACGGGCGTGCTTCTCAGGCACAGACATCGATAGCGAAGGAGCGCCTTCCCCATTTTTGTCGTGCTTCACTCAAATCAAACTGACCGTCGACCGACCGAGAGAAGATGCCGTCCGAAGCCAAAGTCATCACCAGTGCGCATCGTACCTTCGTGCTGTGCGTACACGAATTCTCTCTGCTCTTGGAAGTTTTCTTAAAAACTACCTAAAGCAATAAAACAGTACTTTTCAGTGCTACAAAAACAGTACTTTTCAGTGCTAAAATTAAAAACGGTACTTTTCAGTGCTACTAAAACAGTACTTTTCAGTACTATTTTTTCTACTATTGATCCCTTTACGATCCTTGTTTGGACCCGTGCCTTCGATTTTTCGTTGGACCCGTTGGCGAAAGCTAGCGGTGGTAATCCTACTTGGACACCGTCTTGGGAAAAAACCTTTCGAAGGTCACGTCTTCTTTCGTTTATTAATTAAACATGGTATCAACAACAAACAAAAGGAAGGGTGAATCTCTGAATTCACTACTTCCTTCCAAAAAAGTGGGTTTTAAAACTGTCACTACACGTGGCAAGAATGGAAGAAAGGACGCTTCCCCGGAATGCGAACTTTCTTCCAAGGGTGAAATGAATAATTGTATCGAAATGAGCAATCAGTTCGATGCTCTAGACAAATTTTCCGAACACCAAATCGAAGCAGCCTCTAGCCCAGGCTCTTTGATTCAAGTGAGGAAGCAAAGAGTGCCGCCTGTCGTGGTCAGTTGTTCCGAATTTGGGGGATTTAGGCAGGAGATCTTGAACTCCATTAGGGGAATCAAGGTTTCCTTCCAAATCGCAAAGAAAGGAGACTGTCGCGTTTTGCCGGAAACTCTTAAAGATCGTGAGCTTCTTCTCAAACATCTTGAAGAGAAGAAGCACAATTTTTTTACTTATGACGACAAAACTGAACGTTTGTTCAAAGTTGTCTTGAAAGGTCTCTCAAGTGACTATAAATCACCTGAAGAGATCAAAAATGGAATAAATGATTTACTTGGATTTTCCCCAGTCCAAGTAATCATTATGAAAAAGAGAACCCAATCTGGCATTGTTCGGAAAGGGTTTGCTCAAGAATTTTATTTAGTTCACTTTAACAAAAAAGAACTAAATAATATTAAAGCTTTAGAAAAAGCAAAACTTTTGTTTGATGTCCGTGTGACATGGGAACATTTCCAGAAACCTGGAGGAAATTACCAGAACCCCACTCAGTGCCGTTGGTGCCAAAAGTGGGGTCATGGTACAAAAAATTGTCGCATGGATGCTAAATGCATGATTTGCGGAGGTTCTTCTCACGCCAAAGACGTCTGTCCAGTGAAGGAAGATACCACCAAATTCATATGCTGTAATTGCGGGGCTAACCATAAGTCCAATTTTTGGAATTGTCCTTCACGCAAAAAGGTCATTGAGGCTCGTGCCAGGCAGATGAAAGATAATATCCGTTACGATAACGGTCGTTTCCGGAATTTGCCTGGAAGAGTATCGAACAATGCTCATTTTTCAGTTAACGATCGCTTGATCATGAATCATACCCATCAGGAAGATCATAATCATGCTCATTCACAAACTAATTTTAATCCGTCGGGTAGCCGTTCGAATCTTTCTATTTCGAATGTATCTACCCACGGTAAATCCTTTGCCGATATCGTAGCAGGAAATTCGAACTCCTCCCCTGTTCGATCCATGGGTACCCATTCTACTTGTTTCAAATCAAATGGAAAAAACCCTACCGCCACAGGTAACTCCGCTTCTTCGTCTACCGGAAATTCCAATGGGAAATCACATGACATGTCTGCCTCTGATTTTAATTTTCTAACTGAACAATTGAATCTAATGATTGATGCAATGTTCAAAGCCACCACTATGACTGAAGCAGTCCAAGTAGGTGTAAAATTTACAAATCAAATTGTTATTGGATTACGTTTTTCTAATGGATCCAAATAATAATTTAAATATTTTAAATTGGAATGCTCGTTCTCTGAATGGTAAAGAGGACGAGCTGTTTAATTTTCTTACGGTCAATAACGTGCATATAGCAGTTATTACCGAAACGTATTTAAAACCTGGATCTAAACTCAAAAGAGATCCTAACTTTTTTGTTTATCGTAATGATCGACTTGATGGGGCATGTGGGGGAGTTGCAATCATCATTCATAGGCGTATAAAACATCAACTGTTTTCATCATTTGAAACTAAAGTTTTTGAAACTTTAGGTGTTTCTGTTGAAACACAGTTTGGTAAATATACTATCATAGCTGCCTATTTGCCTTTTCAATGCTCTGGGCAGCAAGTTAATTTGCTCCAAACTGACTTGCGTAAATTGACTCGCAATAAGTCAAAATTTTTTGTCATTGGTGACTTTAATGCCAAACATCGGTCATGGAATAATTCTCAAAGTAATTCCAACGGCAGAATTTTATTTGATGAGTGCTCTTCAGGATATTTCTCAATTCAATACCCTGATAGCCCCACATGTTTTTCCTCTTCTAGAAATCCATCTACGATTGATTTGGTCTTAACCGACTCTAGTCATCTTTGTAGCCAACTGATTACTCATGCTGATTTTGATTCTGATCATGTCCCTGTTACATTTCAAATATCCCAAGAAGCGATTCTCAATCCTATCAGCTCCACTTTCAATTATTTACGAGCCGACTGGAATATATATAAAACGTATGTTGACTCCAATCTTGATGTTAACATTTCTTTAGAAACTAAACTTGATATTGACAATGCTCTTGAAACTTTAACAAATTCCATTGTTGAAGCCCGGAGCATTGCAATTCCAAAATGTGAAGTAAAATTTGAATCCGTGATTATAGACGATGATCTTAAACTCTTGATCCGTCTTAAAAACGTGAGGAGAAGGCAATTTCAACGCACTCGCGATCCTGCTATGAAAATTATATGGCAGGATTTGCAGAAAGAAATCAAGAAACGTTTTGCTCAATTAAGAAACAAAAATTTTGAAAATAAAATTTCTCAATTGGACCCTGGCTCTAAGCCCTTTTGGAAATTATCGAAAATCTTGAAAAAACCTCAGAAGCCAATACCGGCATTGAAAGAGGAAAACAAATTATTACTAACTAATTGTGAAAAAGCTCAAAAACTTGCTATGCAGTTTGAAAGTGCGCACAATTTTAATTTAGGACTTACTAGTCCAATTGAAAATGAAGTTACTCAGGAGTTCGAAAATATTCTCAATCAAGAGAACGTTTTCGAAAATGCCTGGGAGACTGATTTGGAAGAAGTGAGAACTATTATTAAAAAATTCAAAAATATGAAAGCTCCTGGCGATGATGGAATTTTTTACATCCTCATCAAAAAACTTCCAGAAAGTAGCTTATCATTTTTAGTTGATATATTTAACAAATGTTTTCTATTAGCATATTTTCCTGACAAATGGAAAAATGCTAAGGTTGTTCCAATTTTAAAACCAGACAAAAATCCTGCAGAAGCTTCTAGCTATCGTCCAATCAGTTTGCTTTCCTCCATCAGTAAACTTTTTGAAAAGGTTATTTTGAACAGAATGATGGCCCACATCAACGAAAATTCAATTTTTGCCAATGAACAGTTCGGATTCCGCCATGGACATTCGACCACTCATCAACTTTTACGTGTAACAAATTTGATCCGTTCCAACAAATCTGAAGGCTATTCTACTGGTCTTGCTCTTCTAGACATAGAAAAAGCATTCGACAGTGTTTGGCATTAAGGTTTGATTGTAAAATTAAAAAACTTTAATTTTCCAACATACATTGTTAGAATAATTCAAAGTTATCTGTCAAATCGTACACTTCAGGTTAATTATCAGAACTCCAGATCTGAAAGACTTCCTGTAAGAGCTGGTGTTCCTCAAGGCAGCATTTTGGGACCAATATTATACAATATTTTCACATCTGACTTACCTGAGCTACCTCAGGGATGTCAAAAATCTTTATTTGCGGATGACACAGGCCTCTCCGCCAAAGGACGAAGCCTGCGTGTCATCTGTAGTCGATTGCAAAAAAGTTTGGATATTTTTTCTTCATACTTGCAAAAATGGAAGATTTCTCCTAATGCTTCCAAAACTCAACTAATAATATTCCCACATAAACCAAAAGCTCTTTATTTGAAACCTTCAAGTAGACATGTTGTCACGATGAGAGGGGTTCCAATAAATTGGTCAGATGAAGTTAAGTATCTAGGGCTCATGCTAGATAAGAATTTAACTTTCAAAAATCACATTGAGGGCATTCAAGCCAAATGTAATAAATATGTAAAATGTCTCTATCCCCTTATTAATAGAAAATCAAAACTCTGTCTTAAGAACAAGCTGTTGATATTCAAACAAATTTTCAGGCCAGCCATGTTGTATGCTGTACCAATATGGACTAGCTGTTGTAATACCAGGAAGAAAGCTCTGCAGAGAATTCAAAATAAAATTTTGAAAATGATTCTGAGGCTTCCTCCCTGGTATAGTACCAATGAGTTACATAGAATATCCAATGTTGAAACATTGGAACAAATGTCAAATAAAATAATCAATAATTTCAGGCAAAAATCATTACAATCTTCTATTGCCACGATTAATGCGTTATATGTTTAGGTTAAGTTAGGTTAAGTATATTAAAAACATTTTTTTTTCTCTTATAAGCAGGTGAAATCATCTCACCTGTAAAAAAAAAAAAACTGAACTGCTACGGCAAATGAAATGTAATATGTTGTTAACAAAATGTTAATTAAATCTTAAATTTGTTTTACCAAATTAGGATGATAGTGTTGTCAAATAACACAGAACACCTAGATATAAGAAATGAATGTAATGTTTGGAATGGTACTAATAAAGAAATTAAAAAAAAAAAAAAAAAAAAAAAAAAAAAAAAAAAAAAAAAAAAAAAAAAAAAAAAAAAAAAAAAAAGCCAAAGTCATCACCGCTGCCACCGCCAAGAAGAAGAAGAAGAGGAAGCAGTTCACAGGAGAATGAGATGGTTGTGCCGCTATCATTTCTCGGAATATAAGCATTATTGCCCAGTTCTTCACACATGCATGATAAAAGTGTTTATAATGACAGCGAGAATGGATACCTAAGTGATTTTTTTACAGTATCTTTATTGACCGTAGTGCTAAATCGTAGTTTTAATAGTATTGATTCTACACCAGCAAAAGTAATGAAAAAAATTAAATTAATATCTTTTAATTAGTTAGTAATGAGAATAGATGGTAAATGGTAATAACAATGAATTTATATGAAAATGGAGTGATGTAATTTTGATGAAAATTTGAAGTTGAAATAGTGAAAATGGATATAATGGAAAGTATATCTGAAGTGTATTACGAAAGTTGATGAGTGGTAATCTATGATATACGTGATAGTGTCGAAAATAAAAGTGTCGATAGTGAGTAATGCAATGAAATGGGGAATGAGGACCTTTTAATAAAACTATTTCGATTTTCACTTAGTAGCATTTCAGGCCTTATCATAGTTTGATAGTAGTCTGAACTACTAGACTGCATAACTACGGTAAGGGCTGATAGCTGCTAGGGTACACAGTGACCATTTGAGCAACATTGCTTAGGAACGTCTGTGTGATGAACACAATATAGGCTCATAAGAGCAAATGCTGCGAAGGAGCTTTGGGAAAATTAAAAGTATCGCCTATCGCTACTGACAAAGAAATAAAAGAAATAAAGAACCATGGTCGAAACAAAAATAAACCAGGAGAGCACGACCAACTAGCATACCACACTCCATTTCTGGAATGATCCTTAACGAGTGTCTCTCAGAATCGTGTTGAATAAAATGTCGATTTCCGGTGAAGATCATTGCCAGATCTCCCAAAAATTTAGATTATTTTTTATGGGACTCTTCATGAATTTCTAGCGAGATCTTTAGTGAGTTATCAAAATCTCAATGAGAATTTAACGGTAGCTTTTTTTGTGAATCGTCCATAAATAATCTTTACCGAAACCATGATGCAAAGATTTCAAGTGGCATTTCCATATTTAATAAATCTCCGAAAACACTTAAAGCGGATTTCGAATATATTTTTGGATTGTATTAAATATACTTTCGACTTTCTTAAGCTGTTTTTGTCATTCTTTGTAATTTCTTAGCGAGATCTTGATCAGAGATTAAGCAGATTCCTGATAAAATCATTGGTAAATTGCTTGCGAGAATGTTGCAGGATTTCATGGACTGACAATTTTGAGACCATCGATGGATTCTTTAAGGGCTCCTGTTGCTAAATTCCTGACGAGATATTGCGGCGCTCACTTTAAATCCACAACCAGCGGCGGCGGTAACGCGCAGAAGATATGCGCGCAATTCAAACGCAACGTCAAAATTCAAGTAGGCTTGGATTTTTTCGTTCTTCAAGGACTCAAATGTTTCAAATTCGCTAAATTTGAAACATTTGGTGGTTTTTATTATCACTGCGACGGTATATCGACATTTTCAGATAATCGCATTATGTGGATTTATCTTGCAGAGCACAATATTTTAAGCGACTGTCACTGCAAAAAGGACTGTCGCGACTGTGGCAAAAAATAATACTATTGTGGTTTTTGGCAGACCTCAAACAATAACATGGACATAATACTTGATACCTTGCAAAATCGAAAGTCAAAACACCCTAAAGTCTTCTGAAAAGTGATAGATTATCGTCTTAAAAAAGGCTAGTTATATTTTAGAATTTATACTTATGCTCATATCCGCTAATTAGAAGTTTCGTACATTACAAGCAGGCTTGGGAACTGTGATTACAATTTACCACAGTTTATCGATTCACATCAAACACAAAGCAGCAGCAGCAGCATCAAAACCATCAGGCGTAGCGCTGCTAACGATTCACAACTGCTTGAATGTTTTTGTCTCTCCACTATGATCGTTTTCGGGCAGCCATCCCGAGGTGAATGATTGAAAAAAATGTTAAACAATTCAATCGCAAATATTTTGCTTGTGTTTTCAATAAATTGAAATCTATTAGTACTAATAGCAAGAGCACAATCATTCTGTTGCTACAGTACTTTGCTACAGTACATCCCTGATTACAAGTGCTCAATGTTAAAATTTAAAAATAAAAGCTTTACAATCGCTGCTGTTAGGAATATGAGTTATGTTCAGAATTTAATACAAAATGGAATTTGCACAGAAAAATTGTGAAAATTGCAAAATGTCCTGATTTTGAATCTCCAGAATATGGTCACCCTATACAGAACGTCACATGGATAATCGATTCTGCACCATTTTTGCGGGAGGTACAGTGAGTAGTATCCACATTTGCCAGCTCTACATTTAATGCGGCCAGGGATCTTTGGTTGGTGCAGCGACTACCCCACTCCACTGCCCATGCATTAAAGTCTCCAGCTATCCTACTGGCAGCCGATTAGTCAATTCGTCTATCATCCTGTCGATCATGTGGGAAAATTCCTCAATCGACATCCTTGGGGGTACGTAACAGCTGCAATAGAATTCACCGTTGATTTTTGCTATCGCAAAACCGTCGTTTGAGATAAAGAGACTTCTTCTTGGATTGGGTATTGTCCTATCGTCCCTATAGCTGCTAGCTATGCCACCCAGTTCCCGTTGTTGTCTGGTATGCGGTATGGGTTCGATAGTAACATCGATAGTAACGCTTCCTCCAATTGTAAAACCCACTTATCGCTTTAACTTATGCCCTACTATATTTCTTCCCATTTTAGACATCAACCGCCTGTTCCGATGCTTACGTTTGAAGCAACCGTTCCACGTGCAACAACACAATGATGTCCTGCGACCGCTGTACGAGATTGTGCTGCCTTTTGTCGAAAAAGCATTCACCAAAGCCGATCAACCATGCCCAATCATCGCGGAGCTAGCAGCACATTTTACTCTGTTCAGCATTGAACAGCCATTCGTAGAGCCGTTCTTGGCTTCTTTTTCATTTTTCGCCGATAATGTCGATGCCAATTCCGGTCTACGGTTGAGTTACACCAAACTGATCGTCAAAAGTGATCGAGTCAGTGAAATCGACGACATGCTGATTATTAAATGTTGGTTGAAATTCGCTATTATAAACAGCGCTGAACAGCTCACAGAACTCTCTCAAGTGGTTCTCGGATTGAGTGAGTTCAGATCACTTTGTGACATTCCGTCCCATGATCTTATTGACGAAGGCGAGGAGCCGATAGGATTGTTTTTCAAATTCGTCGGCAAAAAGTTTAAGGAATGTGAAAATAACAGTGCAATGCAGTTCGATCTGAAGAATAAAATGCACGTTTTGTTTCAACAATTCGACAAATGGATCCCAAACCCCAATGTTGCTCTACTGAAAAGAATCCTGTCGGTTCTGGCCCTCGCGCTGAAGGAATGTGGACCTGTGGTGTACATAAGAAACAATTCAACATGCCTGTATCATTTGGCGGTCAATCACTATTTCCTACCAATGACCGTGCTCACCGACAGGAATGTGTCCAATGAGTTAGTACTGGCAATGGGCAAGATGTGGTTCCGAATAATGGATGCCATGGGTCAAATGGACTACGAAATCGATCCCGTGCTAAGTGACCATGTTACGAATATGATCGTTAAATGGGCTCCTCAGTTCCTCAAATTCAAAGAGAAAAAGGACATCGCCAGACCATATGTAATGTTCATTTCGTCTTTGAATGAGCCATTTATCACATTTGCAGTCAATAGATATCTGCTTTCGTATGTGGAACTGGATCAAATGGGTGCCCCAAAACCA